>NW_027069758.1:376273-636113 GCF_002906115.3 Quercus suber | reverse complement strand
GTCTATAACGCAGCATAAAACTGGCTTACCAATGTATCGAACGCATTCTTCCATCTTCTTCTTGAGATGTTCAAGTATGGTTTTGAGCTTGTGGGTAAGGGTGGATAGCTCCCATGCTTCTGAGGTGGATAACGCAAACCTGCAATCAATATCCATTTTGCAGTGTTATTGTTAAATGCCTTACAAACATTTTAGTATTTACACTACTTATAAAAAAATTTAGATCTCTTTGTTAGTAGTGTGTAAATCAATTACAATATACAAAAAATTTTAAGAAATGCGATAAACCTTTTATAGGATATAAAGTATCTAAATTTAAGGATTTGCATGAGAATTGTAAATTAGGATGGAGAGGAAAAAGCCATACTCGTAACCCATGTTAGTGAAGCTAGAAATCTGAGACGCGCAGGCCACAATACTCCTGATAGTCCAATACACAGCAGTTGGAATATGGATCATGGCTGAGGCTAATGCTGGTACGTCCGTTGTGATATAAATGGATGGTAGATCTTTAAACTCAATGACACACCAAGTCACTTCTAATATGGTCCTGATTAGATCATTAAGTGCATCGAACCGGGGTTTCAGCGGGACTGCGTGCTCAATGATGCCAGGCACTTGTTTCAGGATTGCCATTGCCTTGGCAAGTTGGTTTGTAGAGTAAATCTGTGCAAGAAGCCAGAATTCTCCATAGTTCAATCCAAATGCCGCTAGGGCCAGCACCAACTTAGCGTCCCATCCATAGTGTGATACCATGTTACATATTGCCACTGTGGTTTGGTGTGCATCTGTGCCACCCAAAGCCTTGTATGCAAGCTGAAAAAAATCCATTTATATACCGTTTCAAACAGTTTAAGGTTGACGTACAATTGTTTTATAGACCTATTGTTTTCAAAAACTTTAAGAAAAAAAAATACTTTTAATTTCTATTATTATGTTGATGTAAATATAGATAAGGCAAGATTTTTGTAATTGTGATTTGTTATAACCTCGCAGGCAATTCGGTCAATGGTATATGACAGAGCTTCCAGTATTGCAAGAAAACTCATATGGTGGGTCTTGTCATCAAAGCCTGAATCAAGGTATGTTTGGGAACCCTGTACAAAAACACAAGCAATAATTAGAAAATGAAAACAAAGAATATACAACTGGATGCTTTCAATTCAAATAAATTACATATGTAGATTTCCAACCAAAAAATTACTTGTATACATATATATCTATTGCATCATGCTTGATGGTGTGAACCCGCATATGTGTAAACTTATAAATGAATGTTATAAAGATTATAAAAATATGATTGGTATAACTTAAATAATGTAATAAATGAATATTTGTACCATTTTTTTTATTGGCAATACATTAGTTTGTAAGGCTTATTTGATGTAGTAAAATCAGTAGTATTATACCGTTGTTAAAAGGGTCTCTGGAGTGAGAGTGGCACGTCTAAGAATGTCCTCAACAAGTCGAAGAAGGGGTTTGACATCAAAGTCTCGGCCATCTGGAGTATGGGATCCCAGAATATGACTAACCAGCGCATTGTCATCAGACATCGTAAGCATGCTTCGGTCACCTCTGATCAGTTGGTGCGTAGCATTAGGTGTCAGCTTGCTGAGTAGGGTGGATGGCTGCAAAGAACCCAGTGGGGTGGGTTGTTGCCAAGCCCCAAGATTGGTTTGTGGGTTGGGCTGCTGATAAGGAATAAGGCTGGTTTGTTGGTTGGGTGGCTGAAATGGAACTTGTTTGGTTTGTGGGTTTTGTTGCTGCACTGCACCATAATTGGTTTGTGGGTTTGGTTGCTGCAATGCATAATTGGTTTGCGGGGTTTGCTGCTGCAGTGCAAAATTGGCTTGTGGGTTGGGTTGCTGGTATGTACCAGCTGGGTTGCTGGTTCGCTGCACAGAACCCAAGTTGGAAGTTGGCTGCAAAGGACCCAATTGTTGGCCAGGTTGCAACAATGGAGTAGCTTGTAATTGCACATTGCTAGCTTGGCTTGGTTGCTGGGCAGGAGTTGTGGCATTTGGTTTCTGCACAGGACCAGTTACTGCCTTGGAATCCATGTTTCAGAAAAACAACAAAGCAAAAGAAGGTTGGATACTCTTGGACAAGGGTAATGGGAGAGAAGATTTGCTTGTGTGTTTGACATCGGTTTTGGCTGGCCTTTATATAACCATGAGAAAAGGAATAAAGCCCAGCTAGCTGCATCAACTTCCTTGCTTCCATTGCGGTTAAAACTAATCGTTATGTGGAAGCTTTAGCTTTTGTGGCCCCTAGTTGTCTCACCATCTTTTGTCATGATCCTGAATTAGCAACATGAATGAAGTTGGAACCAAATCTGGATCTAGAGCATTTCGAGTTATGGACCATTTTACCATGGGTACTATTTACATTTGATTATTATTCATTGATTACATATAAGTGTGTGCGGGAGCGCACGCGACTTGTTTTTGGAAATTGGAACATGCAAATATATATTAGAGCGCGTATGTGTTGTAACATCCCAGTCAAACATCAAAAAAAAAAAAAAAGGTTTTGGTTGGATATTTTTGAGACACACGTAGCCCCACCTACCACATCATTCCCCAGCACTCCATTTCACTCATCTTTATCTCTTTGACCGGCCAAGCTCCTCACTTATCCTTTCTTTCTTTTTCTTCTTTTTCATTTTCTGTCTAACACTCCTCTCACTACCTCATACTCCTCCGCCAATACTCCATGCCACCATCTACCACCATCATTTTTCCTGCAATGTCACGGAAAATCCTTAGAGAACCTCTAAGCATCTTCACTTTTATTTGAGATAAAATTTCTAACCCTTTTGGTGAGTTTATATTTTGCTTGAGGTTATATTTTTATCTAAGCTTTAATAATGATATTCATGTGATTTATGAGCATTGAAAGTGATATTTTGTGTTTATATGTATGGGTTTTGTATTGGTAGAATTATTTGATGAGTGGTTTATGGTTTGTGTTAATGATGACTATCTAAGGTTTATTTTGGGTAGAAATTTAGGGGTTTTGAGTTATAACATGTAATGGTTGGTAAATTTAATTTTTCCATTGTTATTGGGTTTATTTGGAATTAGTTGAAGTTCAAAATTTTTTGTCTTGGAGGATATTTTGATTTTTCTTACATGGGTCTCTTGATGATGTTGTGTAAATCTTATGCAAGCTAGTCATAATGTTGGAGATGATATTGAATGGGTTAAATTTATAAATTGGAGTCTATGCCTTGTGAATTAATTTGTTGAGAAAGTTTGGAAGAGGAATATGTTATTGATGAGGTTAAATACTAGGCTTGCCTAATTAAGTGCATATTTGGCAATTCCTAAATTGTAGTTAGATACAATTTTAAGCTTGATGCTTATTGTGTTAGGTTTGCTTGATTTTGTTGAGATTCTAGCTAATCTCCTTTAGAGCTTGGAGAATTAGGCTTTCTGCGGGTTGCAAGATAAGTAGCTTTTTAATGGGATTTTGAAAAATAACCATGTTGTATAAATGTTGTTTTTGGGCTAGACACGCTTTTGGAAACTACTTATGGAAACTATATTTTCCTAAAAACTATTGTGTCGTAACCTTAATATATATATATATATATAGATAGATAGATAGATAGATAGATAGGTATATATATATATATATATATGATTATATATATGAAAATGCATCATATTTGATATTGCATTTGGGGAAATGTATGAATTGTTGATATGGAAAAATGAGCATCTTTTATTTAATCTTTGATAGAGAAATCATGAATTTTATGGTATATTAGAGAATTTAAAGATGCTTATCTTGTCTCGTTTTGAGGGAAATTGATAGAAAATCTTTTTGACTAGAATGAAGTTGAAAACCTTACAAACTTTGTGGAAGTTAGATTAATTAAGGTTTTTCTGAAACTACCTAGATATAAACTGTGTGTTTCAAAGTAATGCAACTTATGAGTGTTATGTGGTTTTAACACCGTGCCATGTGTGATTTCCCGGTGATCACCTGATTTGGTTTCCGTAGTCTTTGTAACAATGGAATCAAATCTAAGTCAGTGCCCTTTCACTTCGGATGATGCATTCTTCCCTGCTGCCCATGGAAGGAAGAGGTTCACTGATTGTGTGTGAGTGAGACTACTACCCATGGGGCCAAGAGACCACATGCAAGAGANTAAAAATAAAATAATCAATAAAAAAAAGGTTATCTTGGTTTTTTTTGAGGTCCACACGTACCCCACCTAACCTCTTCCCCCACTCATTTTCACTCATCTCTTTATTCTTGACTGGCCAGTCACTCACTTATCCTTTCTTTTTTTCTTTTTTGTATTTCTGTCTACACTCCTCTCCACTCTATACCTCACTATACTCCATCCAGCCAACCACCATCCACCATTTCCACCATCATTTTTCCGCAATGTCACGAATTCTTGAGAACCATCTAAAACCTCTAGCATCTTACTTTATTTGAGATAAAATTTCTAACCCTTTTGGTGAGTTTTAATTTTGCTTGAGGTTATATTTTATTTAAACTTTAATAATGATATCTCATGTGATTTATGAGCATTGAAAGTGATATTTTGTGTTTATATGTATGGGTTTTGTATTGGTAGAATTATTTGATGAGTGGTTTATGGTTTGTGTAATGATGACTATCTAAGGTTTATTTTGGAGAAATTTAGGGGTTTTTTATAACATGTGATGGTTGTGTAAATTATATTTTTCTCATGCTATTGGTTTATTTGGAGATTAGTTGAAGTTCTAAAATTTTTCGTCTTGGAGGATATTTGATTTTTTTCATACATGTCTCTTGATGATGTTGTGTAAATCTTATGGAAGCTAGTCATGAATTGGAGATGATATTGAATGTGGTTAACTTTATAAATTGGAGTTATGCCTTGTGAATCTAATTTGTACGAGAAAGTTTAGAAGTGAATATTATTATTGATGAGGTTAAATACTAGGCTTGCCTAATTAAGTGCTTATTTGGCAATTCCTAAATTGTAGCTAGATACAATTTCAAGCTCTATGCTTATTGTGATAGGTTTACTTGATATTTTTTAGGTTCTAGCTAATCTCCTTGGAGCTTGGAGAATTAGGCTTTTGTGGTTGCGAGGTAAGTAGCTTTTTAATGGGATTTTTGGAAAATAATCATGTTTCATAAATATTGTTTTTGGGTCAAACACATTTTGGAAAGTTATATATGCATATATGTTTTCTTAAAAGTATTGTGTTGTGGCCCTATTATATATTATTATATATGAAAAGTGCATCATATTTGGTATTGCATTTGGAGAAATGCATGAATTGTTGATATGGAAAAATGAGCATCTTTTATTTAATCTTTGATAGGAAAATCCTGGATTTTATGATATATTAGAAAATTTAAAGATTCTTATCTTATCTTATTATGTGGGAAATTGATAGAAAATCTCTTGACAAAAATGAAGCTGAAATCCTTACAAATTTTGTGGAAGTTAGATTATTTAAGGTTTTTTTGAAATTACCTAAATATAAACTGTGTGTTTCAAAGTAACGTAACATGTGAGTTTTATGTGGTTGTAACACCATGCCATGTGTGATTTTCCAGTGATCACCCGATTTGGTTTTTTGTAGTCTTTATAACAACGGAATCAAATCCAGGTCAGTGCCCTTTTACTTTGGATGATGCGTTCTTCTCTGCTGCCCATGGGGGGGGAAGAGGTTCCTTGATTGTGTGTGGGTGGTGCTGCTGTCCATGAGGCCAAAAGACCACATACAAAACAGGTCCTATTTGACGCACTCTCTCTACTGCCCATGGGGGGAGAGAAAAACCTTGAGAGTATGGGTGAGGTTACTGTCCATGAGGCCAAGAGTCTGCATACCAGAAAGAACAATATCATGTCAGTTATGAATGGATGGATCCCCTAACCGGTTTATGTGGTAGTGTGGTATATTTGTGATAAATTACCTTATATTAGATTTTATGGCTTTGGAAATTATATTGTTGGTGCTCATAGATTATAGTATATAGTTTCAAGGTATTTACTTTGAGAAACTTTGTGTTTCATTATTCAATCATTCTTGTCATATCATATTGCTATTATTGAAAATGGAACTTGAATTTTTTCCTACCCCAATTAATTATGCTACTTACTGGGCTCTATCTCATTCCATTAATTTGTAAACTTTTTAGAGTAGACAACAATCTTTTGAGATAGCTTTTTGGTGGCTAACAGTAGTTAGACTTACAACTGATAGAGACTAAACTTTTGTAATGGAGATATTAGATGATGTACATCTTATAATAGGCTTAACTCATTCTTTTGTATATTATAGTGGTTGTGACGTTATTCCCACTAATGGGACAAGCTGATGATATGTAATTATTTATTCAGACCTCTATTCTTTTGTGGCCAATGGTCCTGGTAATTATTACTTAGAGTTCTGACTTACATTGAGAGTATATTCAATGGAATTATTATGATAATTCTTGATGTTGGTACTTGATATGATTTATGTGGATTGGATTGTCTAAAAGGAAAAATCTACAGGTACTTTGAGACGGCTTTTTCATGCTTTGGACCTTTGGGGTTTGGAGCGTGACACTCTCTTTGCTGCTCATGGGGGGAGAGAAAAACCTTAAGGGTATGGGTGAGGCTGCTATCCATGGGGCCAAGAGTCTGCATACTAGAGAGGACAATATCATGCCAGTTGTGAATGATATTGAGTCTGCATACAAGATTGCAACCAGTTTGAGTATTGAGGACAACATTATCTACACCTCTATAACTTATTTCTCTCAGTGCAAAATTACACTAATATACAGATACTTAAAACATGCTCTATAACACAAGGCATACTAAAATTGATTATTGAGTTGCATTTTCTTTTCCATTCCTAAACATTAAACAATCTTAGCCAAATTATATAGAAACAGTTACTACTACTAATACTAATTGCATTATCAGGCACAACTACAGAATTATCACAGTAAGAACCCATATCTCATTCTAACATTTCTTCAAACATGCATATACACAAACAACTTTTTCAAGTATGCACCACTTCTACCATTTCTACATATAAGAACCCATATTCATTTGATGACAGAAGGTCACAAAACATGCATAAAAATGTATATAATTCTTAAGGATAAAATCCAGTTGGTTGCCAATAAGTTTATATATTTTTTGGAAATGAAAGAAACCAAAAACTTAAATCCAACACAGTTCATTATTTAGGACACAACAAAATAATATGAAAATGAAAGCAAAACTCACCAGTCCAAGAAGCCTGAAACCAGGAAAAGAACTGCGTTCTAAAGGGAAATGAAAGAGAATTTACTTAATTCAAGAAAGTCTCCTGGAGAGAAAAGTGAGAAGTTATAGTTTACTATATGAAAATGAAATGCTATGGATTACAATCAAGCGTATTTATATATGTTATTTGTAAGCCTTATTGCCCAAAACAACCCACTAAAAATTTGTAACAAATTTGGATATAATTCTTGGCATTTCTTGCAATTTAATAAATTATCTTGGCTTCACTTCTTGTAATCTTATAACTAAATATCTAACTTAACTCTTCTTGATTCTTTATAAGAATTACTGTGTAATCAAAACATCTTTACACTTGGCCATAGAGAGTTTCAAACATATATCAGAGTATAGTGACTGTGCGGTCTGATTTGGAGAATTCGTTTTATCATTTTTCTTTACCACTATTATTATTATTATTTTTTTTTTTATTATTTTTATTATTATTATATCTTAATTTTGTTTATTATTATTATTCTTTACCAATTAGACCTATGGTTTTCCAAATAAAGGAAAAAAGACTATTCCACTAAGCTACAAAACTCTTAGTTCTTCTTCTTTTTTTCAAACACTTGAACAGTACAATAATAAGCCAAACATTCACAAAGAGTCTGGTAGGTTGTAACTCAATTGGCACTCCCAAGTGTTTCCATGTCAGTTCAAACCTTTTCTCTCAATTGTTACTATCAAATTTAACGAAAATAAAAATTCACCATAAATTATACCCCAAAAAATAAAAAATAAAAACTATGCAAAATAGAATGAGTACAAAGATAGAAGAGGGCTAAAGAAAACAGTAACCGTATCATAGCCCTATCATAGCATGATTCAAGGCTGGGAATCTTGCAGAGAGATGGCTCCATCTAAACTTGAGTATCAATTGCTAGATTTGGAAGTAATGGAAAGGTCTTTGACTTCAACTTTTTAAGTGGGATTTATTTGGTTCATTTATATAATACACTTCACTGGTTCTCATTTTTAATCTAGTGAATCATGGCAGACAACATACATAAAGGAGTGACATTCCTCGCTTGAGACATCCAATCAGCCAACTAGCCCTCTAGCTGTTGAAAAATTGGTTTAGCATCATCATCTTTGAGTACCACATATTCGTCTTTTGGTGCAATTGCAATTAGTAACATATACTGATCACTTGTAAAGATGCAATGAAGGATTAAAGCTCACTTGTAAATTTTTTTGGATCCATTCATAGTTGAAAGTTTAGTTTCAGCAATAACATTGTGGAAAGTACTTAAATGTGTGGGGCAATTATTAGAAAAATTCCAGCCATATATTTCAGGTTGCTCTGTCATCATCTACTACCGCCCTCTTTATGTACTCTTCGAAACAGTCATTTTTCTTATGCTTTTTAGATCTTTAATGGATCATTATGATGTTTCAAGTTCCTTGATTTTGTTAAAAATTACTAATATATAAGGGAGTAATTTTTGCTGACAAGAAGCTAACCATTGTTGGATTTTCATCTCATATAAGCACTTATCAGTCTGCATGGATAGACCACTCAAGAGCCACATAATGGGCAGCGGGAAACTAAATTCTAGCTACACTCATTGCAGGAAATTCTCTTAACCATCAAATACAGTTCTAAAGTCATAAATAAGAGATATGGAGAGCAACAAAAAAAATATATATATATATACATATATAGACAATTTAAAGTCATATCCAGATTATTGTTTCAATAGATAAAGAGTAGGAAGATGAGAAAGAAGATATCTTAACTAGTCATCAGTTACAGAATCCACACTGCAAGAAACGTGGAAAATACCAGAATGGTAGGAAAATATTTGGCATACAATGACTATGCATGATCAGCTCGGGATATATACCATCCAAGAAATGTAAGGTGTACACGAAAGTCTGATATCCAACTACATGTATGCAATTAGAAGGTTGTCGACTACCTTTCCAAGTGGTTACGTTGCAACATCCAGAACCCTTTATATGACCCAAAAACAAAGCTTGATCTCCAAAGTTTTGCATCTTCACCCATTCCATCTTCAGAAAATTTAGCTCATAAACTTCATATTCATTGGATGAAGTTTCATAAATCATCAGCATTTGTTCATTAGAACCCAATAACCACAGTCGCCGAGTGAAAAATTTCAAGTTAAATGCTTTTTACTTCCAGCAGGGTCACAAAAGGATGAGAATTCAAATTTAGTACACCTATTTCAGCATAATCAGTTAGGACGTATATCTTACCCTTAAAGACCACTCCATCAACAATCGAAGGAATGGGCTCACAAAAGCCAATAAATTTGTCTCTAGAATCATATACAGTCCAACTGATGTCTGTGGATCTACAGAATTGTGTAAATATGGGCCACATCCACCAAAAGCTATGAGTACAAATGCTGGCAAAGTTGTAGCTAAAGACGCTAGGATGAAACGAGAGCAAACATTGGGAGGGTTAGGGAAATGAAGTTCATGTCTTGTAAAAGGATTTAGGAGCCAATTTGAGAATTTTCGGTTTTTTTCTTGTCTTTCATGATCAAGTATCCACAAGTTACCCCTGTACACGATTTTCCAACAAGGTTGGGCAGTTTTGCCTTGTAAAACCTGTGATCAAAGATTCTATAGAAGAAACAAGCTCTCTTAGCATTCCTTGATAAGAAGATAAAAAGTGGAGGTTGGGATGCCATAAACTCTTGCTTGTACGCAGCAACGCATAACCTCCATCCTTTGCAGACACAGCCAAACATGAGATAATCTATAGCACCTAGCGACTGCATTATCAGATCAAGCAAAGCCTCAGGGAGGTCCGACCATGGCCTCCAATCACTATTGTCAACCCTCCTTTTCTTCTTACTTCTAGGCTCAGTGAGATTTATGTAACTTCCCCTTTGCAGTGCCATGCCTACTTTCCATGAAGAAAATTATAGATTAGGTCCTACAAATGACACTAAATAAACATGTAATGGTTTTAGATTCGTAGTAGTAACTTATTGTTTCTAATATATTATCCTAAGCTTTGAGTGTTTAGGACTGTACACCATAAAATTTAATTCAAGCACCATAAAAATATTAACCAAGGAAGTGCATAATTACACATATACAGAGTATATAGACCAGTATGGTTCTATTCATTCAAACATTTTGTCAAACATAAAGTACTCATATTAAACAGGAATATACAACCAATTTTCTCAAGCATGCACCTGTTCCACCATATCCACATTTAAAATAAAAATAAAAAACCCACGTTTGATTGATTACAGATAGCTGTAAAACATACATAAAAATTGTATATAGCTTTTGAATATACTTTTCTTTTGGTTTCTCAAGCCCCAAACAGATGAATAATAAAAACCCCATATCAATTTGAAGATGGATGGCAGTAGTACTAGTGGGACACACGCACAACAAAAGCAATAATACTCGTCACCACTCAACCAATCATTTCTTCCTACTTTTCTCTTGTTTTCCTACGGTTTCTCAGCTCCCAAACAGAAGGAAAGCCCATAAATAAAATAAAATTAAAATTAAAATAAAATAAAAATTTTTAAAATTTTTAAAAATTTAAAAAAAAAATGGTTAAGGGAAGAAAAGTACCTGGTTGGAAGTTGTTTGTGAAACCAAACGACCACCTTAACTTTTTGAAGTGACGAATGATGATTTATGTAGTTTTCTATTAGGTTTTGAGGTTCAGTGGTGGTGTTTACCCGCCACTCATTCCGCGCCTTATTTCAAGAATGAAAATAAGTAAACAAATAATCTAGTAATTCTTTCATAATAAATTGCAAAAAATCTAGTAACACAAAATAATTTACATTTTTTGTCGCAACTCTCTGTGTAGGTGACTGTGATTGATGGAGGAAAAATAAAAAGTTTATGTGAAAGTGACATGTATTCTGTCATTGTTATATACAAAAATTATGATAAAAGTTCCGGGTTTGTTTGGGGCAAAAGAATTGAGGCCCAATGTAAGTTAAAAGAAATTTAAAAAATTACACCCGCCACAACTCAAAGATTAATGTGAAAATGTTGCACCTTTCTCATATTTTATTTCATAGACATTATAACCATTTTGGTAAACTCCTTTCCAGAGAATCTCATATTTTCTTAAATTTTTGCTCTAAAGTCATCCATTTTCACAAGAGATGTAATTAATTCATCGAGGCTAATTCCATCTTGGCCAAAAGAATCATCATTTAAGACACACTTGTGCTAATTTATTTTCTGATTTGCATCCTAATAATTTTGTTGAGTACCATATTTGCGTCCTTCATTTTTTTTCTTCATTGTAGGGATTTACTCATCACCATCAACATTGTATTTGAGGCCATATATAACATTAATGGTCATGGCCTTACGAAGCTTTCTTCATCCAAATCTTGGCTGGGTCCCAAAAGTCACCAAGGTAGGCTGAAGTGTTGCTATTACTTTCTCTGGCACATCTAAAAAGACTAGCCCTGAGGTATTCTGTAGCTCTTCAGCCATTTGTTCTAATATGGCGTGAAGACCATGTTCAAGCATGTCAGTCCTAGCTTCGATGTTATTCTGAGCTTAAACTTCATAACTTGTAGCTTCGATATCCTTACTCCTAGCTGTTTCTAGCATATCTCTCACTATGGTCGTCAATTTGTTTGAGAATATTTTGTTTTTAACCTGCTTAAATTGATTACAAGTAGTTTGATGCCTTGGTTCAAGTCTTGAAATGGTTGATTATGGGTTCGTGGTGGATTATTTGACTTCGTACTTAAAGGGATGTGGTTCGATATTACCTCAATTAAGATGACTTCTGATGCTCAATATAGGAAATGCAGGTAATAATGAAAAATGGAAAGCAAGTAAATAAAATCCCAAGTTTTCAAGTATCTCTCACAAGTGAAATATAATGCTAATGATTTCTCAGAAGCTAAGTTATCCATGAGTACACTAAAATTGATTGCAAGAAAAATAAATCATAGCTTAGGCTGCCTAATAATTAACAGATCGAAGCCTAAGTTATCATTCTAGACATCAAATTGGATTAAAGGCGAAGCATTATGAATCAATTAAGACAAACAATTAAAAACTTAAATCAAAGTTCACTAAACCTGTATAAAGGAGATTAACCACTTTAAAAAGCCGTAAGGAAACACTTAGAAGTATGAACACTTCACAAAGCCCTAAGAATTACGAGAGAACCTCCTAGCCTCCAAGGAACTAATATTTCAATTACCTTTGTGTAAAACATGTTCTTCAATGGAGTGTGGTGGTCCTTTCTTCTTTTTATTCTGATGACTCAAGGCATACAACATTTCTAGGGAGCCAACTATAGAGGAGTTACATTCCTCCGTCAAAACATCCAGTAAGCCAACTAGCCTAGTGCTGTCATAGTCGTGAAAGGCATAGCATCACCATCTTCTAGGAAAAAATTGGCAAATGCCATTTTTAAGCAAAAATTGAAGCGTTTTACCTTATTTTCTAAACTAATTAGGGAAATGCTCCTCTTTTGTAACTCAATTTGAGATAAATCGAGTTAAAAAAAAAAAAAAAAAAAATCCAGAGTCCTATAGTGCAGTTTTAAGAAGCCTATAGTGACGTTTTAAGAAGCCTATAGTGGCATTTTGTAACTCGACCTCTATGAAATTATAACTCGAATTCATGAAGGCCGAGTTACAAAACGCCACTATAAATCCTTAAAACGTCACTATAAGCTCCTTAAAAACACCACTATAGAACCTAACTCGATTTATCTCAAATTGAGTTTTAAAAGATGGACATTTTCCTAATTAGTTTGGAAAATGAGGCAAAATGCTACATAATTTGTGCAAAAAGGGCATTTGCCCATTTTCTCCCCATCTTCTGAGTACCACATATTCATGTTTTATAGTGCAAAAAAATATTCATGTTTTAGTGCAATTGTAATTAGAAACGTATGGCAATGATACAATGGAGGATTAAAGTTTACTTGTAATTTTTTTTTTTGAATCCATTCGTACTTAGTTTCCGCAACTCTGACATTCTGGAAAGAAGCAGTTAATGGTGAGTTGCAATGAGTGAAAAAAATAATAAAAAATAAAAAAATAATAATAAAAGAAGCCCAGCCATATGTTTCTCCATCTTCATCTATCTACTGACATCTTATGTTCTCTTTGAAATTAAAAAACCCTGCATATTTTGGTGTTCCATCCAGTCACATTTATGCTTCCCAGCTCTGTGATAGATCAGTACAAGGTTCCAAGCTCGTTAGTTTATTAAAAATCTAACAATCAAGCCAATACCAACAACAAACAAAAAATACATGAAGAAATTTTTACTGGCTGGAAGACAAAACATTGTTGGATTTTCATATCACAAAAATAGTTGTGCAGTTTGCACTAGTGGACCATTTGAGAGCTGCAAAAATGGGCAGCAGGAAACTCAAGCAAACCTCATAGCAAGTAATTTTCTTCAATGATTAGCCATCAAAAAGAGTTCTAAAGTCATCAATAAGGGGAATAAAAAACAATAAATATATAAAGAGAGATGCTACGTCTACAACAATTTTACAACAATTTTACAACAAATCACAGGTGGTTAGTTGTTATTGGTTCAAATTTGAAACTAACACTGAGATTACTTTTTTGCCCTAACAATAATAACCAGTAACAACCTGCCACTTAGGATTTGTTGTAGAAATGTTGTAAAAATGTTGTAGACGTATCATTTCTCATATATAAAACACTTCAATGTCTTGTCCAAATGACTGCTTCAATAGAGGTAGGGAAGATGAACAAGAAGAAATCCTAACTAGTCATCAACCAAAGAATTCACACTGCAAGACAGATGTGGAAAATACTAGAACGGGTAATTGCCTTGGTTAAAATCTGGCATACGTTTTCCTTGCATGATTGGAAAAGATTTGGGATATCTTTTATCCAAGAATTGAACGCCGTATTTGTTAGTTACACTGCCAACTTTGTATATGCAATTAGCACATTGTTGGTGACCGTTCCATCTGGTTATGTTGTACAATCCTGAGCCCGTTCTATGACCCAAAAACAATGCTTGATCTCCTAAACTCTGCCGCTGAACCCATTGCATCTTTGAAAAATTTAGCTCATAAACTGAATGATAGTCAAATTCAATTATTCCACGAATCATCAGGAGCTGTTCATCAGAAGCCAGTAACCGAAACTGCAGTCGACAATTCAAATCTGCAATGCCTTTTACTTTCAGCAGGGTCACATAAGGATGAGAATTCAGATTTAGTATCCCAATTTCAGCATGACTAGCTAAAACATATACCTTGCCCTTGAAGACAGCTCCATCAATTATCATCCAAGGATTGTGTCTAGGACTGCTGTTAAATTTGTCATTATAATCATATACAGTCCAATGGACATCTGTGGATCTACGAAACTGGAAATATGGCTGCCATCTACAAAAAGCTATGAGTACAAACTCTGGCAAAGGCGTAGCTAAAGCAGCAAGGATGAAGTGACAATAAGTTTTGGGAGGGCTCGGGAAACAGAGTTCATGTCTTGTAAAAGGATTCAGAAGCCAAATTTGAGAATCTGTCCTTTCTTCCTTGTCCTTCAGGACCAAATATCCACAAGTGATCCCCAAACATGATTTGCCAATAAGGTTGGGCAGTATTGCCTTGTATAACTTTCGATCAAAGATACTATAGAAGTAACAAGCTCTCCTAGCATGTGTTGATAAGAAGAGAACAAGTGGAGGTTGGGATGCCAAAAAACCTTTTTTATATGTCGCAACATATGACCTCCATGTTCTACAAACACACCCAAACATGAGATAGTCTATAGGCCCTAGTGACTTTGTAATAAGATCAAGCATAGATCTGGAAGGTCCGGCCATGGCCTCCAATTATTATACTCATCCAGCTTTTTCTTCTTACATCTAGGCCCCTTGAGATTTATATAACTTGCCCCTAGCACCACCATGATTACCTACCCACAAAAAGAAAATCATCCAGCTTTTTCTTCTTACTTCTAGGCCCCTTGAGATTTATATCACTTGCCCCTAGCACCACCATGATTACCTACCCACAAAAAGAAAATTTAGATCAGATCCTATACATGACACTAATTAAACATCTAACACGTCTACATTCATAACACTATCTAATGTTTCCAACCCAATTTTCCATTTTACAAGACGTTTAAACTTAACAACATATTATGCTATACTTGGAGCCAACATCCATCTTAGAAGATGCCAACCAGTTTGAATGTTTAGGATGACAATATCAGCATTCAGCACCTCTATCAGGCAAATTACTTCAACCACCATATAAAAACATAATAAAGGAATCGTAAAAGTACACACATATACAAATACTTAAATCATGCTCTGAGGTACAAGTCATAATAAAATAGATTCTATTCTTTCAAACATTTCTTCAAACATATAGTACTCATACTTTATACAAGAATACACAGATAATTTTCTCGCGCATGAACCGTTTCTAACACATGACAAATCAACATAATGAAACCCCATATTAATTTGATGATAGATCGTAGTAGAAACACGATCCAAGGCTGTTCATTATTTTGGTACACAACAAAAAGCAAAACTCACCACTCAACCAATGCTTTCGCTGAGATAAAAACTCCAAAAAAAAAATTTATATATATATATATAAATATATTTTTTAACATAAGACTCAAACTTTTCTTAGTAATTTTCTTTTGCTTTCCTGCAGTTTCTCGGCTGCCAAACAGAGGGAAAGCCCAATACAAAAACATGACATTAAAAAGTTAGAAAATAAGAAATCGGTGAAGTAAAAGAAACGTACCTAAATGGAAGTTGTTTGTGAAAACCAGACGACCACCTTAACTTTTTCGGAGTATGCGGTTTTAACTTTTAAACGACAGTTATTAAGCTCTGGAGATTCAGTGGTTTTGTTTTCCCGCTATTCATTCCGCGCCTCAAATTTCTATAAACAAAAACGTGAGTAAATCGTATTTGTTTCATTATATGGTTAACATTTTTTTTTTTTTTTGGCATATGTGTTAAATCTTTTTTTTTTTTATGACTATATGTAGTCAATCTTGACCGTTCATTTATTAATTAATATTTAGGGTAAATTACGACCTTAACGTTTGCATTTTTCTTCCATTATTTAACGGCATACATGCATGGCTGCCATGGCTAAGGCAGTGTTCACACAAGAATACCATGGGCATGCAACATGCCCAAAGGAGGTTATTTGGGTATACCAGAATGCCCAAAAAAAAGTTATTTGGACATATTACTATTAGGGACTAGACAGAAACATTTGAAATGTTAGTAACTAAATTAATATATAATGTAAATATTAAAGATCAAATTAATATTTACTAATAGTTACTATATTAGTCTATTATATATAGTCAATCTTGACTGTTCATTTATTAATTAATATTTAGGGTAAATTACGACCTTAACGTTTGCATTTTTCTTCTATTATTTAACGGCATACATGCATGGCTGCCATGGCTAAGGCAGTGTTCACACAAGAATACCATGGGCATGCAACATGCCCAAAGGAGGTTATTTGGGTATACCAGAATGCCCAAAAAAAAGTTATTTGGACATATTACTATTAGGGACTAGACAGAAACATTTGAAATGTTAGTAACTAAATTAATATATAATGTAAATATTAAAGATCAAATTAATATTTACTAATAGTTACTGTATTAGTCTATTATATATTACAATATAATATTTTAGTTGATGTAGTATTATAAAAATATTATATTAAATAAAGGATATCTATATTAAATCTTCCAATGTTGCAAATGACAAAAACTTGATAGCAAATTTACCTATGCAGTCCATATTGGTCCTATTTGGTCCAGCTCAGTCTATTTTGTTTACTTCAGTCTTATTCGGTTCAATTTAGTCCTAATCAGTCCACTTTAGTTCTATTCAGACAATGCGGTCTTATTTGGTCCATTCTATCCATTTTGGTCCTATTCGTTCTTAATCGGTAAACTTTTGTATTAAGTTCATTTTGTCCACTTCTGTTCAATTTGATCATATTCGGTCCACTTTAGTTCTATTCGCTCCATTTGGCTTTTTCAATCCACTTTGATACCATTCGGTCTTATTCGGTCCACTTTTGTCCTATTTGGTCCTAGAGGTTATAGTAGCTTCTTTTTTTTTTTTAGAGTTATAATATGCTACTAACCTTACAGCTCGAATCCTTTCTTCTCTAGACCCTTAAACACTTTATGTATGAATAAGTTTCAATTAAACTACAAGGCTCTTGGCTATGGTGACTTTTTAATGGTAAAAAATAGTTGCTATACTTGACATCAGACATATATCATGCTCTGTCTGTTACCAATATCATGCATTCTTCCCATGTGTAATTTAAAGGTGATTCACTTACAGATTAAAATACTAAAAAATTGTATATATGAAAAATCTCAACTTATTTACCTCACAAATCTGAACTCTCTCTCCCCTGATCTATGTAATTATGGAGTCTTTTAACCCATTGACACTAGCATCCTTCTTGCTTAGAAGAAAGCAAAGATATCAGATAAATACTTAAATGAGAAGAATGGAACAAGCAGAGAGGTGTCACCGCGTACTCCCTGCAGATACAAGAGGAGCTAATAATTTATTACTTTTTGTCCTTGATTAATAGGGAAGCATTGTGGATAACCTGGCTTTGAGAGCATCACTAAGTGACACTAGCTCACATCCGTTATGAAAAGAAACTGCCTGTCCTTTCACTTTCCAAGAATAACTGATCCTGCAAACAAAGAATCTAATTTGGCGTTAACAATAAGTCTAAGACAACTTCTTTTTCTTCTTCTTTCACAAAATTTGGTAGAGTCTATTGTGAATGATGCATAATAGAAGTGGTTTTAATGCTAGATCTAGGTGAAAATAATGTTACTCCAATCACAATATGTTATGTCAGCAGTTGAAAAATATATTGTGTCCCTAACATTACTATTGGCTTCAAAATTCATGGAAGAATTACAATTTACAAGCATCACTAAACATAGCTATTATCTCATATTAAGGAATTGATTGTAATCCATATGTCCATATTTTTTATCCATTTTTATGATCACCTCATTAGTATAATTGTATAAGTATACTTTGAAAATGAATCATGCTGGTAATCTAAGAAGCACGGACATTAACATGAACATGGACATAAGTACAGGACAACACAGTAACACAAGCAATTTTTTAAAATTATAACATGAAATTGTTAGTTCAACATTGATACAATACAGGTACGACGTCCTAAATGAAGTATCCGTGCTTCCTAGCTCGTAATACACGATAAGTAATTGAGGGTCTAATTGAAGCAGCTTTCTGAAAACTGTTCTAACAACACCCTTCTTGCTGTTTTATGATATTCACCCCTCAGCTGTGTGGTTTCTGTAATTCAGGGCTTGGTTTAATTGAGATATAAAAAGAGTGCATCTTAGACAATTAGGACCTACCAAATGGCATTATAGACATTATCTCTAGTTCAATATGGAAAATGGGGTCACAGATATCTATCTGATTACCGTATCAATTTACGGAAGAAGGGTTAAAAGTAGCAATATTTGTGGTGCTAAGCTGCAGTGGTGTTGGCATCGGAGCCATACCAACCACTTAGTGATTGGTCCACACCCTGAAGTTTTGTGGTTCATTGAAAGAAACTGGACCTACATCTACATAGATACGTGACTCTCCACGGTTATCCATATTCAATTTCTTCTAATCTGACTTCTAGTTGGTCAATTGTTGTGGCCCTTGATATTGTTAAATTACAAAGAAAATGGCTCAGCCAATAAATAAACAATTTTAATGAATAATATAATTAAGAATAACTCTGTCTGTGTACGTGTTTAGTATCATATATTTATTTCACACGTTCCTTTGAGAAAAGGAGGAGGGTTACAAACTTACAATAGAATTTTTTTTTTTTTTTTTTTTTTAGGGAGAGGGTTACAACACTCTTTTATAAATTCACTACAAATAGTATTATGGTGTTCTCTGTTACATGTGTTCCACTCGAACTAATTTATGGAGATCTATAATTAACCCCAAAAGTTTGAGACTAATAAGACTTTATTGTTGTTAATACTTGCATGTTCTTAAACATGACCGAGAGAGAGGGGGGGGGGGGTGGGGGGATGTAGCATCTGACAACACAGTCTACTACACATGATAATTTTAAGAGTAAATTGCAGATTACACCCCTAAAATTTTAGGGTATTGGATTTTACACCCTGAAGTTTGAATTTGGATTTTACCTTTTAAAGTTTGGGAGTGTTTGGATTTTACACTAACATTTAAGAATTTGGATTTTACCTCTTATATTTTAGGAGTATTTGGCTTTAACTCCCTAAAGTTTGGGGTATTTGAATTTTACATCCTAAAATTTCAGAATTTTGGGGTGTAAAATCCAAACCCCTTAAACTTTAGGGAGTGAAACCCAAATTCTGAAACGTCATAGTGTAAAATTCTAACACTCCAAACTTCAAGAGATAAAATCCAAATTCTAAAAATTCATGGTGTAAAATTCAATCCCCTCCAAAATTTAGGTGTGTAATTTGCAATTTACCCTAATTTTAAATTAAAAGTAAACCCACTAAAGATCTTGTCTTAAGTCTTTTTTTTCTTTTTCTTTTTCAAATAAGATAATGTCTTAAGTCTTAATTGGTCTTTATATAAGAATTTTATTCCCTCTTTCTTACGTGTATGTTTGTTTCTTCAAAAAAACAATATTATAAATACAATTATATTCATAACCACTCTAGTCAAAATTGAAATTGGAATATTGTTATTCTCCCAAGAATTTATTATAAATCCTATGTCTATCATGTATTAATCATGAAAAATATGTTATAATTATTAAAAAAATTATTTTGTGCATATAAATTTATTGGAAAATAAAGAAATGGGTGAGGGAGGACAAGGCAAGGTAGGGTCATGGGTGCCCTCATGCCCTATTATCTCTTTGAAAAAAAAAAAAAAAAAACCTTGTGTGGGATGAGAGCAAGGCAAGTCATGTTCAGGGCAAATTAGAAGTATTTTACTAATTTCAATAAAGTGGCTATGACACTACCGCACACCATTGGCGCGATGGTCATTCCACAAAAATAAGTACTTGTGGAGTGTAGGGGCAAGGGTCGGAGTTCAAATCTTCAGAAGGGAGATTCATACACATATACACTTAGATTAGGTTATAGTATAATTTCTATCTTGTATAAAAATAAAAATAATAATAATAATAATAGTGGCTATGACATTAATGAGAAAAAAATTGATGATGTATGGAATCAGTTAGTTGAACACTTCGGCTTCGGTGGACTATAGCGCTAGCGGAGGCCTACAAAGAGAGAAAGCAGTCAAAGGGTGACCAGGGTGAGCCGGCCAAACACCCTCCGATGATGAAGTTAGTTTTTTCTCTTCTAATGGAGTTTCAACTTTACTCAATGTAAAATCTCAAGAAATTCATACCTTTGCGTGGTGAAGACCGGGCCTTATATAGGGTACTCTAGGGTGGTTACTAGTTCAATAACTTCCCCCAGAATCTTGTAATTCGGATATAACCTCCTCAACGGCTACAAAAAGTTATAACCGCCGTTGGAAGTTACATGCAGTGGAGGGATTGGCGGCGATGAACGCGGGTTGATGAACCGCTACAAAGTTCGCCAAGTGTTCGCGTAGTCGTCCATGTGCTCTGCGCATGGACGACTCTTTGTTGTGTCGTTGTGTGGTCGTCCATGCACCTTGTGCATGGACGACTCTCTCGACTTGATTCCTTGGAGTGATCAATTGCCCAACATCCCAATGACGAGATATCTGGACGAATTGAAGATGGCCTGATGTTTGGCTAACCGCAACTCTCTAGACGACCCGTCTGGACGAACCATAGATGTGATTTTTGGTTATACATCAGTTGCCCCCTTGTCCAGAGTGTCGTCCAGGGACATTATGGAGATTTTATCCCATTTATGTGGCCACGTGTCACGGTTTAATTCGTTGAGCAATTAAATCGATTGCGTTTCCCCACACTATTGCCACGTGTCATTTTCTTAGTGGGTGGTGTTGCTTCGCTGACCCCACTTCTGGGCCCTATAAATTGGCACATTCTCTTTCTTGTCCTTCACCTTTCTCATAAACTTCCTTTCGCTATCTCGTCCAAGAATCTCGTCTAGCGTTTCGTCCTAGTTCTCAGGTACTTCCTCTTCTTTTTAGGTTTTCGTCTTCACCTTTACTTTAGTTATTTCTTCGTCCAGTAGTACAGAAAGAGAAATAGATGAGTATCAGGACGTTTCGTCTGGAAGCTATGAGAGTGGTGAGAGTAGTACTAGTTTAAGTAACAGTTCCTCAAACGAGCAGTATTCGTCTGGGGTGCTTGACATTTCCTTAGAAGAATTTCAGGAAATGCAACGTAAGATGGCTTCTGGGACTGGGGCTAACTTGTCCAGAGTGCCACCCAGCCCTCCTCAGGACGAGGAGGAGGAAAACATTATATATAGCTGTGCACCTGAGGTAGCATCCACTTTGGACGCTCCTAAGTTAAAAACATTAGTAGATAGATACCAAATTCCTACCGAGTTTAAACCTCGTCTGCCTAGGGAAGGAGAATGGTGTTGTTCACCTTCTTCTGGTTTGGGGGTTTACTCGTCTTATCTCTTAGCTGGTCTAAGGTTTCCCCTCAATTCCTTTTGTAGAGGTCTCTTCCATAGGTTAGGTATTGGTCCCAATCAACTTAATCCCAATGGTTGGAGGACGATAGTCGCCATGCAAGTGTTATGGCGTGAGGCACTGGAAGGGGACCGTCCTATAACAGTGGACGAGTTCCTCTATTGTTATAAGCCCTCAGAAATCAAACAGTCAGCTGGTTTTTACCAGTTCTCGTCCAGAGGCTCTCCTTATAGCTTAATAAAGGGCCGTAGCTCGTCTGATAGGCTCTAAACAAGAATTTTTTATCATTTCTGGTAACTGGGCTGGGGACCCAACAGATGTTAGTAATGCCCCCTTCCCTCCTTTTACAGCCCATAGGTCGTCCTTCGTCCTAAGGGTATGTTTTTCTTTTCATGTGATTCACTTTTATTATATTCTCTATCTTTCATTCGTCTAACCATTTTTCTTTTGTTGGTGCGCTGTTACTCGTCCACATTTAAACAAAACTTTCTTAGAACGAATTGATCGTGTACGTGCCTTCCCTAGAAGGACCTTCCACGATTTAGTGACTCTTAGCAGTTTAGCCACGTGGGGTCTTGGTCCAGAACCAACTGCTGAGAATCTAAGCCACGAAGAAACTACGCGTAAGAGTAAGTATCGTCCAGCTTCTTCCATTTCCATATTCATTATTAACATTGCTTATTTTTTATTAACTGACTTCCTTCATTGCAGGAATATTTACAATGAGAGAGAATAGAGAAAAAACAGTAACTAGTGGGGACGAGGATGCTCCTCCACCTCCAGTCGTCCAGAAGGCTACCGTCCAGCCTGGGAAGAGGAAGTCCAAGAAGATTTCAAGTTCCGTGGACCTGGATGACCTTCCTAGTCGTCGAGGTCCTAAAAAATCAAAAACTACTCAGACTCCTCTTCCCAAGGTCCCCAAATTCACTCCTCCCCCCACGGTGAATTTGGACGAGTCTCCTACCAACGTGGAGCCTGTCCAAACAGTTCATCCTGTTCAGACTAACCATGCACCTTCAACCAAGACTTCTAGGAAGCCTCATCCGTCAGAGCAATCAGATCGTCCTTCTAACTTGGTGCTGGACGAGGGGTATGCGTGGAGGACGTTCAAAGGGATCGTCACTGACAATGAGGTTAACGAATGTTACAACATGTCAGTGAAAGAATTTGAACGTTCTGGCATCCACGACCTCTTTAAGGTAGACTTTAACTCATCCTTGTGCTTTGCTTTTTTTATTTTATATATATATATATATACATATATCTGGCTAACTCTTATTCATCCATGCACACAGGCTATGTCAAAGTTTTATACAGCAACGTGCCAGGCTAAGGAACTAGCTGAGGAGGCCAAGACGGCAAATGAGAAGGCTAAAGAGTTAGGTAATGAAGTCTTGCTGAAAAAGGGGGAGGTGATCAGGCTGACGGATGAAATCAACCGTTTGCTAGGAACTGAGACGAGATTGAAAGATGAGGTTGAGGAACTTAAGGCAGATGCTGTTGAAAAAGATACTCGCATCGCCTACTTGGAGGGACAAGTTTCAGAGTTTAATTCGTCCTTGGAGAAGGCACGTGAAGAAGCCATATCAGCCTTCAAGAAGTCTGGCGAATACAGGAATCGTCTAGACAGCCATTACGCTGCTGGGTATGAGGACTTCCGTGCTGATGCTAAAGACGCATTCCCTGACTTGAACTTTGATGCATTTAAGATTCCTCAAGCCACAGAAAGTTCCTTGCTTATGACGGGTTCTGAGGACGTGAATATGGAGGACGATGCCACCAACGAGGTGAACCAGGACGACCCGAAGAACCCAGCGAATTGAATTCATCCAGAAAGTTTTTATGTTTTTTGTTTAAAGTGCCCTAGTGTTTTGGGCTTTTACTTTTACCCTTTTTTAAAAAAAAATCTATTTGAGTACAATTTCTTTGTCCAAGTTTATGGACGAGTTTTATGAACAGGCACTCATTACTCTTTATGGGTTTTTGGACGGTGGTCGTCCACCCTATGAATTTTATATGAATGTATGAATGCTTTTCCTTTTCATTGTTTCTTGTGCTTGAATATTCCTTAAGTTTTGTGAACAAAATTTCATTTATATCGTCCATACCATTTTTGGTTGTTGTGGGATTTTCCTTATGTGGATATTTTATCTCGTTTTGAACATATGGACGAATTCCTTCGTGTATAACATTATGAAATGTTCATTAAGTAATGTTCGTCCATGAACGATGTCCTTTTGCCAGACTTAATCGTTACTCAAATTTAGGACGATTATTTATTCGTCCTTAATAAAATTTTCCCAACAAATTCTCGTCCATGGGCTGGATTGTTAAGTTGGCTAGATTCGTCTATGGGCCCATGGTGTTTTCACACGCACATTGTTCGTCCATAGTGTAGACGATTGCTCTTCAGGTTTGTCTCGTCTTGAGCTTAGACGGACATACCTTCGTTTATTTTTCTTGCTTTATCCTTCTCTAAAGGAAAGCTTTTAGACGATATTTCCTTGCGTCCAAGGATTTTACTCGTCTTTGGCCTTTCGCCTTCCGTGGATCATTTTGAATCATAGAAAATGGGGGATTCCCATACAATCATACACATACTTAAAACGCATCATTTTCAGAAATCCATACTATATAATCATTCGTCCACAATCATGGCACATGCTTGAGAGCTTGTGCTTTTAGGGAATTAAAAATACATAATACAACATAACTTCGTCCATGAGTAGCATAAAATACTTATCCACTTAAAACACAATAGTAATAAGCACACTGGAAAATAATATTTAAACACATTACTTAAAACGTCCAAAGATCTCGTCCATCTCATGGCTCGTCCATGATCACCTTTCATTGATAGTACCTCCTTAGGTGTTCAACGTTCCACGGGTGCTCTAACTTTCGTCCATCCAGGGCTTCCAGATAGTAGGATCCTGGTCTCTTGGAGTTGATAACTCTGTAAGGTCCTTCCCAGTTTGGTCCCAGTTTTCCGTGGGCCGGATTTTTGGTGGCCAAAGAAACCTTCTTCAGGACGAGATCCCCAATGTTGAAGCGCCTAGGTTTCACCATGGCGTCATGCTGTCTTGCCATGAGATTTTTGTACCTTGCTACTCTTTGCTCCGCGTCCATCCTTACCTCGTCTATGAGGTCGAGATTAAGACGAATCTGTTCATTATTCTCTTCATCTTGATACTTCATCACCCTATGGCTGGCCATATGCACTTCTGCGGGCATGACTGCTTCGCTCCCATACGCTAACTTGAAAGGAGTCTCTCCTGTGGGAGTCCTCACTGTTGTTCTATAAGCCCACAAAACACCTGGTAATTCGTCCGGCCATACTCCCTTTGCCCCTTCAAGCCGAGTCTTGATAATTTTTAACAAGGATCGGTTTGCTACTTCTGCTTGCCCGTTGGCCTGTGGGTGGGAGGGTGAGGAGTAGTGATTTTTGATCCCGAGTTGTTCACAAAATTCTCTGAAGGGTGTATTATCAAACTGTCGTCCGTTGTCGGACACTAACACCCTTGGTACTCCAAATCTGCATACAATGCTCTTCCAAACAAAGTTTTTGACATTTTGCTGCGTGATTTTCACTAAGGGTTCAGCTTCCACCCATTTAGTGAAATAATCTATCCCCACCACCAAAAACTTCATCTGTCTGGTTCCAATTGGGAAGGGACCCAAAATATCCAAACCCCATTGTGCAAAAGGCCAAGGGGCCATCATTGGGGTAAGGTATTCAGATGGTTGCCTAGGAATATTGCTGAATCGTTGGCATTGATCACACACCTTAACATACGCCTTAGCGTCAGCTTGGATGGTTGGCCAATAATACCCTGCACGGATGACCTTGTGGACGAGTGATCTGGCCCCCGAGTGGTTACCACACGCTCCTTCATGAACTTCTCTTAGTAGATAATTAGCCTCGTCTGGGGCCAAACACCTTAGGTATGGTTGTGAAAAACCTCTTTTGTAGAGAACCTCGTCCATGAGGATGTACCTGGCCAATCTAACCCTGAGCTTCCGAGCCTCGTCCTTCCCTTCTGGAAGCCTTCCGTCCCTCAGGTATGATACTATTGGGGTCATCCAATTCTCCTCACCTTCTATTGTAGCATTTCTGGGAGATCTATGCTGGGCATGTATCGTATTTCATCAAACTTGTCCATTGCTTCATTGGTAGAGGCTTCCTTTGCTAGAGTGTCCGCTTCCATGTTCTCTTCCCTTGGGATTTGTACAAAGTTAGTTTCCCTGAATTTCTTTGCAAGGCGTAATACTTTCTTCAAATATTTTTTCATTCTATCTTCCTTGGCTTCACACGTCCCATTTACTTGGCCTATGACCAGCTGTGAGTCTCCCATGACGAGTACTGAGTCCGCTTCTACAGATTTGGCCAACTCCAACCCTTTAAGAAGGGCTTCATATTCTACTTCATTGTTAGTAGTTTAGTATTGCAAGCGAACCTTGCACTTCAGCTTGTCTCCTTCTGGTGACTGTAGAACAACTCCTATGCCTCCTGTATGCTGTGTAGATGATCCATCTACGTGGACGACCCATCTTTCACTATCTTCTTTCGCATCCAAGTCCTCATAACTTGGAGTGAATTCTGCAATGAAATCTGCCAGGGCTTGAGCTTTTATTGCATTCCTCGGTCGGTACCGAACATCAAACTCACTAAGCTCAACTGTCCACTGAATTAATCGTCCTGCAGCTTCAAGTTTGTTCATTGCCTTCTTGAGTGGATGATCAGTCATGACATTGATGACATGACCTTGAAAGTAGTGCCTCAACTTCCTTGAGGCTGTTATTAGCGCGAAGGCTAATTTTTCTATCAATGGGTACCTTCCTTCTGCTCCTCTTAGTGCCCGGCTAGTATAATACACAGGCTTCTGTACCTTTTCTTCCTCTCTGATCAACGCTGAACTTACGGCATGTGGGGACACTGCTAAATACAAATATAGTTCTTCTCCTAGCACGGATGGACTTAGCAACGGGGCTGTGGTAAGATATTGCTTTAGGTCCTGGAAGGCCCTTTGGCAATCGTCCGTCCATTCAAACGCCTTCCTGAGGATTTTGAAAAAGGGTAAACACTTGTCGGTGGCTTTTGAGACAAACCTGTTCAGAGCTGCAACTCGTCCAGTTAAGGATTGGACTTCCTTGATGTTCTTCGGTGGCTCCATATCCAATATGGCTTGGATCTTGTCTGGATTTGCCTCAATTCCTCTCTCTGAAACCATAAATCCTAGAAACTTTCCCGACGATACTCTGAATGCACATTTACTTGGGTTCAACTTCATCTTGTATCGCCTAAGCGTTTCAAAGGTTTCCTGAAGGTCGTCCAAGTGGCTACCTTCGTCTAAGCTCTTCACAAGCATATCATCCACGTACACTTCCACATTCCGTCCTATCTGTGGACGAAACATGTGATTCACCAACCTTTGATAAGTTGCCCCTGCGTTCTTCAGACCGAAGGGCATCACCTTGTAACAAAACAAACCCTGGCTGGTAATGAAAGATGTTTTTTCCTGATCTGCCTCGTCCATCTTTATCTGATTGTATCCTGAGAAGGCGTCCATGAAGCTCAACAGTTGATGGCCAGCTGTAGAATCAACCAATTGATCAATACGGGGTAAAGGATAACTATCCTTAGGGCAAGCCTTGTTTAAGTCAGTAAAGTCGACACACATCCTCCACTTGCCGTTTGCCTTCTTTACCATTACTACATTTGCCAACCAATCTGGGTAGTAGACTTCCCGGATAAACTGTGCTGCAGTTAGCTTCTGAACCTCTTCCTTGATAGCCTTCTCTCGTTCAGGGGCAAACACCCTCTTCTTTTGACGAATAGGCTTCGATGAGGGGGATACGTTCAGTCGATGAGTAATTACACTTGGATCAATACCAGGCATATCGTCATGACTCCATGCAAAAACATCGGCATTTTTCTTTAGGAACTGGACGAGGTCTTCTTTCGCCCTCTTCTTCATACTTGTCCCAATTCTAGTAAACTTTTCACTATCATTTTCTTGCAATAAAACATCTTCCAATACCTCAGTCGGTTCTGCAACAATTTTTCTTTCTTCTATAATCATAGCTTGCATTTGCTCGTCCACAGCCAGCATGGCTAGGTAGCATTCTCTGGCTGCCAATTGATCTCCTTGTGCTTGCCCTACCCCGCACTCCGTAGGGAATTTAACTGACAGATGATAGGTAGATGTTACCGCCTTCCAGCTATTCAAAGTTGGTCTTCCAATGATGGCATTATAAGAGGAGGAACAATCCACCACAAGGAAATTTACATCTTTGGTTATCTGCTGCGGGTATGACCCTACTACTACAGGTAAGGTAATGGTGCCTACGGGCTGCACTTTCATTCCCCCAAATCCTATCAGTGGCGAACATGCAGGACGAAGCTGATCTCGTCCAATCCTCATCTGCTGGAAGGCGGGATAATACAATATATCTGCGGAGCTTCCATTATCCACCAACACCCTCCTGGTTTTGTAATCTGCTATGAGCAGGGTAATGACAATTGCATCGTCGTGCGGATGATGGATCCTTTCAGCTTCTTCGTCCGTAAAAGTGATGGTTGGTTCGTCTGTTTCCTTCGTCCTTGGGGGTCGTCCAGAGAGTTGGACGTTCTGCACCGCTTTGAGGTACGTCTTCTTCGCCTTGGAGGACTGCCCCGTCGACGTCCCACCAATGATAACTCTTATTTCTCCGAGTGGGGGCCGTGATGGTTCTTCCATCTTCGCTTTCAATTTTTCATCTTTATGATCTCTTCCAACGAAATGCCTCAATTTTCCTTGTCTGATGAGATTCTCAATCTGCTGTTTCAAGTCATAACACTCATCCGTGTCATGACCATGATCCCTATGGAAGCGACAATATTTATTCTTATTGCGCTTGTTAGGATCTCCCTTCATCTTTTCTGGCCACTTTAAGGAAGGATCATCCTTGATCTGCATGAGCACTTGATCGAGTGGGGCATTCAAGGGTGTGTAATTCTGATTCCGTGCTGATGGGCCTGCCTTCCTATTATCCCTGTCTCGATCCTTCTTGTCTTCCGTTCGTCCCTTCTTTGGACGAGGCCCTTGGTCAGGATGACGCGGGGGGTTGGCTTCCATTCTCTCAACTCTCTTCCTCTTCTTAGCTATGATAGCGTCTTCTGCATTCATAAAGTTTTGGGCTGAATGGACGAGTTCAGCCATGGATTGGGGCTCTTTTTCATACAACTTGTGAATAAATAAATCAGAGTTAACCCCATTATGGAAGGCTGCCAATAGGAGCTTGTCGTCCACCTCGTCTACTGTCAAGGCTTCCCTATTGAAGCACGTGATGAAGGAACGCAGGCTCTCATTTTCTCCTTGCTCTATGGTCAGCAAACTGGACGAGGAACGTTTGTGTCTTTGTCCCCCTATGAAATTATTGACGAATAACTTGCTCAACTCCTCAAAAGAACTTACAGAATTCGGGGGTATTTTGCTGAACCATACACGTGCTAGTCCCTTAAGGGTGGTAGGGAAAGCTCTGCACATGATCTCGTCCGGAACTCCTTAGAGAAGCATTGTTGTCTTGAAAGTAGCGATATGATCGAAAGGATCACGCGCTCCATCGTATGAGTCTAGGGAAGGCATTTTAAACTTAGGCGGCAAGGGATGCCCATTGATGGAAGCAGTAAAAGGGGAATTTGTTCGGTGGACCAAATCCTCTACGGGATTTGCCCTTCTCATGTTCTCCTTCACCTCATCCATAACCTTCCTCATCTGATCCATTTCATTCTCCAGATGTGGCACCCTTCGCGAAGTGGTGCCTCTTGATTGAATCTCGGGCTCAGCATTTCCTCCATCTCCTCGACTCTGGGATTGTCTCTCAGCTTGCCCTTCTCGTCGCTACCTTTCTATCTCCCTAGTCAACTCTTGGTTTTGGCTGGTTAATTCCGCCATCGCGGCCGCCATGGATTGTATGTGTTGGATGGAAGGCGACTGCGTGACAGGCGCTGATTGGTGATTTCGATGGGGATGGCTAGAAGCATCCCTACTCCCTTGATGGCCTGGGCTAGTAGCCTTCGATCTGGTCCGAACCATTTGACTTTTGTTCCAGGAAAAGCAAGTCGCAAATCGTTTTCACGAAACAGTATATTCCCACAGACGGCGCCAACTGATGATGTATGGAATCAGTTAGTTGAACACTTCAGCTTCGGTGGACTACAGCGCTAGCGAAGGCCTACAAAGAGAGAAAGCAGTCAAAGGGTGACCAAGGTGAGCCGGCCAAACACCCTCCGATGATGAAGTTAGTTTTTTCTCTTCTAATGGAGTTTCAACTTTACTCAATGTAAAATCTCAGGAAATTCATACCTTTACGTGGTGAAGACCGGGCCTTATATAGGGTACTCTAGGGCGGTTACTAGTTCAATAACTTCCCCCAGAATCTTGTAATTCGGATATAACCTCCTCAACGGCTACAAAAAGTTATAACCGCCGTTGGAAGTTACATGCAGTGGAGGGATTGGCGGCGATGAACGCGGGTTGATGAACCGCTACGAAGTTCGCCAAGTGTTCGCGTAGTCGTCCATGTGCTCTGCGCATGGATGACTCTTTGTTGTGTCGTTGTGTGGTCGTCCATGCACCTTGTGCATGGACGACTCTCTCGACTTGATTCCCTGGAGTGATCAATTGCCCAACATCCCAAGGACAAGATATCTGGACGAATTGAAGATGGCCTGATGTTTGGCTAACCGCAACTCTCTGGACGACCCGTCTGGACGAACCATAGATGTGATTTTTGGTTATACATCAAAAATTATATAAGAGGAAAATGTGACCATGAGAGTAGTAAGATAAAATGATAGGCAAGTGTTTTGAATATTGTAATAGAATATGTATAAAAAATATATAAATTATTACTAGGCCATGTATATAAGTGATTTGTTTTTTTGTATAAATAATTTAGATATGTATTGTGGGGGAGGATTAATCTTGGCCACCCGCAAGCTTGTTTGTCCGCTTTGGAGAGTCAAGCCCGCGCGGTTTTGTTCTCAAGCAACATGGGAAGACTTTGAGTGCAATTCCACATCGACAAGAGAAGCGCCCCACTCATGCTTTATAAGTGCTTCGCACAGGCATGAGTGTACCACTATTACACATGTACTATTTATTATATATACATTTGAGGCAAGGCAAGTAAAACCCATCCTCACCCCCATCAAAGTGGAAAAAATTAGCCCGAAGTGAAGTGCGAATGAGAATTTTTGTCATCCCTAAAATCACTAAAAGCTCATTTGTAGCAAACATTAGAGAATAAAATCACTCAAAGACTAAACTTTAGCATATGGTTTAAAAAATAGACTATTAGTATAGTATTTAAGAAAAAAGAAAAGGAAATGGAGAATATAAGCTTTTCAAAAAAAAAAACAAAAAAAAACTCTTCACTGAATTATTCTTCAATATGGAAAGTGTAAATTTTATTTTTTATAACAAAAACATAGGAGGAGGCGATAAATGTGGCTTCTTTACCTCTTTATTACTATAATAGCATTCCACCTGCTAGTTCCACGCTTATAAATAGACCACCATTGTCGATTGTGGAATTTACAATAAAAAACCCTAGTGACACACTTAAACCTAAACCCAAATTTGTGATTAGTCTACTAAACCCATTTACAACTAAGTGAGTGTTTGGATTGCACTAAAATGGGAAACACGTCTGCATTTGTGCGTTTTGCTGAAAAAATGGAAGTCTCATGGTACTGTTCACAAATTCACAAAAGTTATCCAAATACAAATTTCAAGATGAATTTAAATCCACAACACTATTCACACATTTAAAAATTATTTTACTATAGTATTTTTAGTTTTCAGTAATAAGCAACATCCAAATAGACTCTAAGCATGTTATGAAATTAGATGTATGGATTGATTTGCAATTTTAAGCCAAAGAAAAGAGAAACTTGCAATTAAAAACAAAACCAAGTGCAAATGTTAATGTTTTCACCAAACATCCACTTACAAAAGCAAACAAACAAAATAAAAAGATCAGACTTGAGGCCAAGATATAAGGGTAAGAATAAGTAAGAAAAAAAAAATAATAACAATAATTCGAGGAAGCCGTGAGAGCAGCCCGTAGAGGCATCATCATCATCAAACAAAGATAGAGAGCAAAAGCCAAAAAGAAGAGAAAATCTCTTCGTTTCGTCTCCGCTCACCAAAATTCTTCATATCATATGGCCTCTGCCTCAGCTGCTCGAGCTTTCATTCTCTCTCGCGTCACCGACCTGTCTCTCAAACCCCTCCACAACCACCAACCCCTCCTCCACCACCACCCTCAACTACTACCTTCTCGCCACCCCAGACGGCCCCGCTATGCCGCGTCGGCGTCTTCCGCCGTCAACTGCCTGATCTCCGGCGTCGACGGAGGCGGCGTCTCCGACGACTTCGTCATCTCGACGCGGAACTCGAAGCTCGACCGCGGATTCTCCGTCATCGCCAACATGTTGAAGAAGATCGAGCCCCTGGATACTTCGGTTGTATCCAAGGCGGTTTCGGATTCGGCCAAGGATTCCATGAAGCAGACCATTTCCACTATGCTAGGCTTGCTCCCGTCCGATCAATTCTCCGTCACCGTCTCCGTTTCCAAACGGCCACTTCATCGCCTCCTTGTCTCCTCCGTCATCACCGGGTACCACCACCACAACCATTTCTTTCAATTTATTAATAATTTTATTTAAAAATTCAAAAAATTTAAGTGATTCTTGTATTGCTTTTAAGTTTATTAATGTTATTAGGAGGAAAAAAAAATCGAAAATTTTGGATTATTAGGAAAAATATTTATATTAAAAAAAAAAAAGTGATTCCATGTGTTAATTATTAAGAAAAGAAAGGTATCCCAAAAGGTAAATTATAATTGACCCCTTTTGCTATCAATTTTGTATTGTTGACAGGTTTAAGAGTTGTCCAAATTGATCAGTACATCGTAATTTCTGTTAATTATAATTGACAGCAAATGGTCATGTGGTGTGCATTTGATAACTTTAATATAAAATGAATCATTTTAAAAATAATATGTGACCATTTTCTGTCAATTTGGACAATTCCTAAATCTCAGGGGTCAGTAATACAAAATGAATAGCACCCCGAGATGGTCTTTTTGCATTTTGCCCCAAAAAATTGGATTGGGTTAATTATTGGAAAAAGAAGTATAAATTTTTTTACACAATTGATGTAGCCTTTACAATTATTAATTATTAGAAGAAAACTTATATGAAAATTTGGATTGGTTTTGATTGGATTGATTGGTGTTATGGTTAGGTATACGCTGTGGAACGCGGAGTATAGGATATCGTTGATGAGGAACTTGGAGATTTCGCCGGATAGTTTGGAGAATTTGAAATGTTCGGAGCGGAGGCGCGAGGTGGAGGCGAATAAGGTGGAGGAAGAGAGTAAGGTGAGGGATAGTGGGGGTGGTGGTGATATAAGTATTGAGGATTTGGAGAGAAGGGCACCTCAAATTTTCGGGGATTTGTCACCGGAGGCATTAAATTACATCCAAAAGTTGCAATCGGAGTTGTCTAATGTAAAAGAGGTCAGTGTTTGCTCTGTATTTTGGGTAAATTTGTTACTTTGATTGCTGTAATACTGCATTTTAGAATGTGTTTTGTGTAGTTTTGCTCTGTTTTTTGTGTGATTTTGTTACATTGGTGCTATGAATACTGCATTTTAGAATGTATGGGTTTTCTTTTTTTGGTAATATTTCTCTGTATTTCACAGAAATTGTTACTTTGTTGTTGTCAACATTGCATTTGAGAATGTATCTTGTTTAACTTGCTCTCTATTTCGCATAATTTGTCACTTTTCTTGCCCTGAATACTGGATTTGAGAACATATTTCGTGCTATTTGGCTCTTGTGTTTTGTGTAATTCTGTTACTTTGTTGCTGAGATTGTTGTATTAGAGAATTTATTTCTGCAATTTTTGTTGTATTTTGCATGATTTGGGAACGTTTGAAGTAGGAATTTTCAAAAATGGTATTAGGTGGTGTTTAGTTGGTATTTTATGGGTACTTGATTTGAAAGGAAACATTTATATGGGTTTAATTCTAGGTAAACAAGATCTTAGAGATGACTCTATTTCTAGGTTTGCAACGCATGCAAAGCATGGTCTTTTAATTAAGTGATTGAAAGCATTTCCTATGCCTCTTCCAAATGGAAGACCTTGAATTGTTGTTTCCTTGATTTGCTTAATGGAATTTGTCCTTTCCAATTTGCTTATGGTTGCACAACATTGAATTAAAATGTTGCCACTCTGGTTGAACTTGACTTGATGTGCTTTTTTTTCTTACCTGCATCTATTAAGTATTGTAATTATTACATGACTTGAATTCTTTTGTATTTTTTACGCGTGTATGATTATGACAAACCATTATGTAGAATGATAGCATTTATCTCAGGATTCATTTACTTGTAGTCCCCTCTAATGACTGATTGAAAAGAGTCAATAACACATATTCAATGTAAAGGGACTGAATATAAGTTATTTTCTTCCTCAAATCTCCTCTCTGTTACATTGCATGTTAAGCTTGTATCTCTTATATGAAGATCTAGAGTTCATCATATGGCCTTCAAGATTGTAGCTATTGCTTGTCAATTGAAGGTACTGTGGAACAGAAATGATGAAGTTTTCAAACTTGCATGAGTTGCTTTCGTACCTCTAAAATGTCAGTCACTAAGTATACTTCCCCCCACCACCCCCCCTCCCCACAAAACAAAAAAAAAAAGGTTATCAAGTATTACACATTAGATTTCACTAGGGGAATCTTGAAAAAAATCTGTGCATTGGCTCTAGAGCTTTCCTGTTATCTATCTAACTCACAGTAGCCCAGCTGGACGTGCCAGATGCATTTTCTGTCTGCTTTAAATGTAACTTGCTGTTGTTATGCACTTTGCTGTTGCAATCAACATTATGCTGGCCTACTTTCAGCCATGCATAAATGATGATGTGAAACTTACTGAACATGCTTATGAATGTGATTTGCTTGAGATGTTAAGGTGCTTAGATACTCTCACTTTAAGCTGACTAGTGTATCTTGTTTCAGGAACTTGATGCCCAGAAGCAGGAAAATTTGAAAATAGAATATGACAGAGAAAATAGGAACAATTTGTTAGAGTATTTGCGATCCTTGGATTCTGATATGGTAATGTCCTAAATTCCTTTGATTAGATAGTGTTACTCTACTCTGTCATTCTAGCCTCCGATGTTCAATCCCCTTTTTCTCTTCCCCACCTGGTTTTAAGCCTTTATTATAACTAAAATTTCCTCTTTTCATACATTGTTTATTTCAACAGGTGACTGAACTTTCTCGTCCATCATCTTTAGAGGTCGAAGACATTATTCACCAACTTGTTCAAAACATATTGCATAGATTCTTTAAAGATGAGACTACCTCTGATTTTACGGTAGATTCAGTCAAGGCAGGTACTGAGAACCGCCCAGATGGTGATGATGAACTTTGTGACACCATAGGCACTTCCCGGGATTACCTAGCAAAGCTACTTTTCTGGTTAGTATTTGTTACTCCCTTAATAAATTGCTTTTTCTCAGGTTTTCTGTGGGTTAGTTTTGAACGAGTCACTTATGTGTACTCATCGTATGCACATGGGAGAGCACACACACGTCCATGCTTACATAGACCTTAGACGTTGTAGCCAGTCAAGGCCTCTTTCTGTCTTATTAACTCAATTGATTCCCATCCGGGATCACATACTAAGTTTCACTCTTCTGCTGACAGGTGTATGCTGTTGGGTCATCATTTGAGAGGCTTGGAAAACAGGTTGCATTTAACTTGCGTTATTGGATTGTTGTAAAGGGAAGGAATTCAGGAATGACCATCAGAAAAAGAAAAGGCAGAAGACGTGTAAATTCTTTTCTTCTTTTTGTTTTTTCTCCTGTTTATCTTCATCAATATTATTGTTCAAGTGAAAACCATGTAATAATACCACATTTAATTCTTGCTTGTACCTCTTTCATGTCAATTTTCCAACTTACCTCACATGAAAGGCAAAACTCTGACTGGTGTAATTGAAACTACTGTCCAAATCAATCATTGTAGAGTCATATCAATGCCATCTGCTCTTGAATTATCCCATGCCATTCTATCAAAGGTTGAAGTGGTAATCTGTTTTGACTTTGTGATGCGCTAGACAAAACAGCTATGCATTTGGACTAAAAAGAATTCCATCTAGTATCGCAGTAATCACACCTCACGAGCAGGAAGTCTTGGTTGTCCAGATACTCTGGGAGTACATGGTCATGTTTTAAACTTCTCAGAAAAATTGAACTTGCTACAACAAAGTTTTGGTTTCATACTTAATGCCAAATAATATCAAATGAAAACCTTGATTATCATTCCAATATTGGGATTTAGTTTGTGGCTCAAATTTAGATTCAATTTGCTAGGTACTAGTACTTTAGGTTCTTCAATTGAATTTAATCGCGTAGTTGTATTGATCAATGGTGCAAAAACAACGTTGTCTTTTTTGAGAATAAATATATTCAACAATCTAATAAAGTGTTCAATGCAATCGCATGGTTGAATTTAATTGGAGAATCCAAGACACACAACCTAAGGAACTAAAACTAAATTTTATTCTTTGCAATAGAATTGTAAAATGCCCGCTTCATTGGTCTTTCATTGAACATTAGTCTCCAGAGTCATTCATGATTCAAGAACTGTAAACCCTGATTAAGGATGACATATGAGAATGTATACCCCATTCATTAGTGCACAAGTATTTTTGAGCGTGACAGAATAATAAGCAGCCATGTGAATTGCAACCTGAACAGAAACAATTTTGACCGTAGAGCTTCTAGATGTTCTTGACAATGAAAATTTGGTGTTCTATATGATGGCTTCCACGGATTAGTGGATTATAGGACCTTTGACAAATAGAAGATGGCAACGGAAAAAAGTGGACTGACGATACAGACGTATACAGTGTATACAACATAGACAAAACTAATTTGACCAAAAAGAGAAGCTGCCTACTCCATTCAATTGTAAAGTTGCTCTATTTCCATCAATTTCATTGCAAAATTTGTGCTTTGGTATTTCTCTCTATACACATAAATGAATGTTCCTAACTGTAGAAAGAATAAAAAAGAATCATACAAATTATAATGCTCTAGAAGAATGTATCAACTACTGTTGTTTTTGTTTCCTGTAACGGTGGTGGTGGTGATGTGGTTGGTCATGGGGTTTGTAGAGATCATAAGGAGCCCATAGGTAGTCAACTGGGCACGGCCTCCTCGCATCAAGTCTTGCCCATGGCTTCCCCTTGCCACTCCAATGCAGCAAACTCACAGGACCAGGATGCAAAGATCTACAATTGCTAACCACATTATCTCCACCAAGGCCATGTTGGTTCCATCTATGATCAATGGCCTCAACATCTCCACCAAATACCAACATAAACGGTGGAAGAGAACCCAACTCATAAATCCTCCTCTCCTTTTGAATTTCCATCCATTTCTCAATCTTTCTTGTGTAGTCTCCCTCTCTCCACCTCACCAAATCCATCACCATCACACCCGTGTTGAAATAACAAGGCCTTTTCCCTGCAAAAACCTCGGAAAACTCAGGGTCGGACCAGAATTCAACTGAAAAGTACTTGGTGAAGTTTGCGTGACAATACTCCGGAGCTCCAATTGTTCTTGACCCAGATAGAGACACACTCCATAGCTTTTGAATATCATCCACAACAATGACATCAGAGTCTAGATAGATCACACGTTTAACACAAGCCTCAAGTATATCAGCTAAGTAGCTTCTTGCATAGTTTAATGGGTTCTCTAGAGCCTGGCGAACTGAGGATGAGATTAGACTATTGACTATACTTTCCTTGAAGACGTAAACTTTGAAACTCAAAGAAGGGAATGTGGATTGTACAATCCGAGTAAGCTCAGCTAAATCAACCAAGCTGGAATCAGAAGCAATGAAGTGAAAGAGAACATTTTCAGGACAAGAACTGTGTTTGAGAACTGAATGGACAGCCGCAACAGTGCCTCGCAAGTACTCCAAATCAATAGTCATTGCTATCTGAACAACTGAAGGGTCACATGCCAATAGCATTCCATTTCTGGCCAAGACAGCACATTTGGGTCCATTTTGGTACCCTGGTGCCTCTGAGAATCGCATAGACATGCCAAATTCAATGTGTGCTTCATCACCACCACATGCCAACTTGTTAGGCAATGATCTAATTGCATTTCCATAGGACAGAAGAGTGAAAACTAGAATGGTCACAACAGAAACAGCTCTAGGAAGAAACATCATCAAAACAAAATCGATTGGGTTTGTCAATTTGGTATGTTTCTTTTGAACTAAGAAATTTGCAAACCTTGTAAAACAAAAACAATGGTTGCAATGCAAATGAAAGTGAGAAAAGAAGAGAAGACTCTATATATAAAGGAAGACTCACGGAACTCTAGAAAAGGTCAAGAAGTGGAGAAGAAGCAAACACGTTTAGATACATAAATAACACGGGAGAGAGAACACGGCTTTGATAAGAGAGGTTGGCCGAGTTTGAATGAGTTATATTGGGTTAGTGTATTGGAATTTTCTTCTTCATTTCCGTTCCTAATTTATTTCTTTATTTTATTTCAACTTGGTGAGCTTCTTGGAGACCACCTTGTACGTTTCATTTTCATTACATATTTCCATTGAAGACAGACATGTGACCACGTGCACTTCACAGATTTCATTTATTCATCCTCCTTATTTATATGCCCTTTAATTACACCCATGTGACCACGTGCTATGAACAAATTTTATTTATATTTGCCTCTTATTTATTACTTAATGCTTTCAATGCTTATGGATTGGGCCTTATGGTCTCTCTCTCCGTGTGTGCCTGTTTGTATTGGAAAGTGGGAAAGTTAGGTGACTTAAGTCTAAGTCCAAAGTTATGGTAAAAAAAAATAAGTCCTGTGTTGCAACTTGCAATTCCCCGTGGAGTAATACTAGTTCCACAATATTTTACACAATTTTTTATATTACTCATTATATGAGTGATGTAGATATAGACTCACATAAACTCACAAATTTTTTTTCATCACTCACAACTCGTAACATGACGGGTTATGGCAAAAATTGTGTAAAATATTGTGGTATTAAATTGCTGGTCAATCAATATCAAGACATTCAAAGATTCTATACAAATATCCCATGTAATGTTGGTTGGTTTCTACAGAAACCAAGATTACCCAGCAAAATAAAACTGGTTTTAATTTAAGATTACATACTTGCTAACGTGGACAGTTGTACATGACAGCCATGCAGTGATGCAGTCTTCTCAGGTTTCACTGTTGTTTGTTTGCTCTTGTAGTCAATGTTTTATGCGCCCAATATTTTTACCGACATTTTTTTTTCCACTAATTTTCTGGTTATGTAAACAAAAATTATAAAAAAGGAGAATCATTTCAAATTATAAACCCGAGTCAATGGTTGCCAGGAATCTGTTTCACACCTAATCAAGAAGTTTCTTTTTAAAATTTACGCCAGAAACAATCCTTTCTTTTTCTCTCACTACAAAATTGCAACCAGGTCTTAGTGTAACTTACCCCAACCAACAGCCAAAAGATAGAAAGTTTTCCTCTCTTTTTTCCCCTAACGTAGATGTGCAGAACTCTTCGAGCTACTGAAGTATTCAAGTGCAGAACCCTTCAAACACCTGACTATTTCTTTGTGTTTATAATCTTTTACACAGGTAATTACAAGAAGGAACTCTTCAAGCAACTCTGTGTCTGTAATCTTTCACACATACAACAAGTAGTTATAGACAGGAATCTCTTGAAAGTAACTGGTAAAGTTATGAACGGGGTGAAAAGGTAATCCATTATAGAGGAAACATGTCTGAACCAACTAGATCTAATTGTGGATGCAATACCGGACTGGATATAGCAACTACATAGAAAGCACAACTAAGCAAAAACATGAATTAGTCGCTTTGCAGCTTAAAAATATTTTTATGAATATTTTTCTTGATCTGATTTTATGTTAGAATAACACAACCATTTTAAATGAGTAGCAGAACTTGAAACCGTGAAAAGCTGACAAGGATCCCCATAGGGATCCGGGTCCTCTCCATTTCATTCTCTTTATAGCAAACGGATGGCTCATGGCTGTGCTACGGGAGTTAAATGCGAGGAAATTATGAAAGTAGCAATTCTACAAAAGCAAAACCACCCCATTGCATCTAAAGTCTAAACGACTTGATTCACCCCAATCATCACATATAATTAGGAAAAGAATCCCCATCATCATGATTTAAGTTATATATACAAATCTAAAGATGTATCTAGATCCTCCTCATGTACACTCTTATTGGTATGAGAAGTAAAATCTTAACCCTGAAGGGACTCTCTCCATGAATAGAGAGAATGTTAATCCACATAATCCAGGGCTTGATAAAATGCTTAACTTAGAGCAACCACATCAGTCCGTACAAAATTCTTGTCTATTTTGTAAGAAAAAACATAATTTTACTATTTTACACACCCACTTTTACAAAATACTCACATCAGTTTATCTATTCTATCATCTATTTTATTTAAATAATAATATTTCTTTTATTTTTTATTATATCAAACAAACCACTACCCACATGGCCCCATTCACCTTTTTCTTTCTTTGTTGTGAGAAGAAGACAGATGAGAGAGCAACCTGACACGGAGAGAGAAAAAAAGAATAAAAAATTATTTACACATGAATAGTAATCGTGTATATATGCATAGTTATTATTCATTTGCAAAGCAGTTTTGTATATTTGCACATTTTTACAAGTACTAATGTGGATGTTTTTTGGATTAAAATGTGCAAAATTGAGCACTTTTTGTATTTTGCAACCACTAATGTGATTGCTCTTAGTTAGAATTTGCAACTCTAAAGGCTTATGAGTTATGACATCGACTGTAATGAGAATAAGTTTTTTACAGAATGAGTAAAAGGTTACAGATGATAACCGCAGTACATGTTTTTCATTCATAAATACATTTGAGAAGTTTTTCATGATACACAACGAGCACGTCAAGCTGGCATCATCCTGTACAATTAGCTGTGAAACAAGCAAAGACAAGGTACCCTGCACACTCAGCTCTAATTTCTTTTCCTCCAGCCTAAAGACCTATAGTTTATGCAATTGACAAGTAAAAAAATACATAAATATACAATCTGTTAGACAATATAAATGACTGGAGATGAAGGTGAAAAATAAAATTACAAAAATGGGAACATATAATTAAGTTCACATTCAACTAAGAATCAATTACAACACAGCCACCAATGTTTGTTTGTTTGTTTTTTTTTTTTTTTTCTTACTTAGAAAATGCAGCCCCTTCATCACAATTTGTAAGATAAAAAAGCAGCAGATTCAATGGAGTCTTTCAACCATCACACAAAACACCAGCAGCAATATTACACAAAAATTAACTTCAACTCAAAAATCAAGAGAACATATCCCAGAGTGAAGAAATTGAAAAGTAAAATATTGTACTTTATTTTTGTTATTTTCAAAGTATCTATAGGGGGTATTCACAGAAATCCATCAGTTTCCTAAATCAACATGCACAAAACAGCATACGGCTAAGAATCAGACTCAATAAAAGTCCAGTTCAGTTCTTTGAATGTTTCAAACCCCTCTATCACTATACTCATATCGTCTTCAAGGAAAATTGAAGTCCTAGAATTTAAAAAGGGGAAAAAAAAAGACTGCAACATAAGAGAGAGTGTGAACGAAATATTCAAAGAATGGAAACTGTCTTTCTAAAACCTAGTACTCATACTACAAGAACGAGATAATTGGAAAGGAGCGACCCTTTCATTGAAGCACATATTGACATTTATCTGATCATACTGCTTCCTGCAGCCTGGGCATCGCCCATCTGCCTCAAGAATCCTTTTGTGGCAGAAAAGGCAAAGATGAAATCCACATGAACATGGCAGAAAGCTAGAGTCTGTAACGTCTAAATCCTCATAGCAGATAGGACATGAAGAAGGTTGGGATGAGAGCCTTTGCCACGTCCACGTGATAGCTCCACGGCCACAAGATTTCATTGGAAAACTGTGCTGCTTGGAGAGAGTGGGCAGACTCTGTGGACGGCAAGCATCATCAGGTCTCCACGCTCGACAGTTCACACGTGATTCAGGTACCACTTTCCCACTCTCTGTTTTGGACAAGTCCACTCCAGGATTATGGTTAGGTACTTCAAGATTATCAGATTCAACCCTAGTTTCAGGTTCGGCAGGAGACTCTGCAATTGGTTTGTGCTGATTGTCATCTGCATACAAAGCATCTGCAACAGCCTCCCAGTCATCCACGCACCCATCATCCTCTTCTTCCTCGCTGATGTTTCCAGAGCAACAACCGCTGCTTGTGATACTGCTGCTGCTCCCAGTAAGACCCTTACTTGAATCATTGTGATCCAAAGTGATTCCAATTGGGCTATTCATCAGGGACTCCAAATCACTATCATGGATGCTTGAGCCCTCATTTTCCTCTCCTCTCGATCTTATTTCCAAATTATCCAGTGATCCATTCTGCACATTGGCTATTCGCATGGATGATGAGTGAGACTCATCCTTCCCATTTGAATCCACCTTGCATCCCTTGTTCTTGACTGCATTACAACAGTCCATTATGAACAAATGGAATTAGCAAATATAAGTTTTGCCAGCCAATCCAAAAAATGAGTCTTTATCAAACATCATTCTCCTATAAACATAAAAGACCATATACTCACAAGTTCATTTCACATCTAGCATTAAGCTTGTGACCATTTGTAGTAGAGAATATGATCAGCATCATGAGACACTCTAGGACAATCAAATCTAGAACACTAGAACTTAGACCAATCTTCTATCTCTTGTAGTCAAGGCTGTAGCAAGAGTTGTACAAAATGAGTTTTTACCCTCTACTTGACAGAGGAAACGGAAGAAAGTACACATAAAATTTTAGCATCATGCAATTTTGCGCTGTTAGCATTTGGTGTTTTAGACATCTATTGAGATAAACCCGTCAAATATTGGTTTGAATTCAAGCTAAAAAGACCAACTCAAACATTCAGAAGAAGAACAAGCATATAAGACCAATTTCTTTATACAAAAACTCAAAAAGCTAAAATGTTATTCATATTTCATTCTATATGGTTCTTCCACAACCATGGACAGATTTTGGCTAGTGCAGAGTCATGTTCTTGGTTGAAGACGAACCAGTTACCAATTTAAAAAACTGTTCTTGGTGTTTCACTTCATTTCATTGAGCAGCAAATAATAATAATAATAATAATAATAGATTTACATTCTTTCTTTTTTTTTTTGATAGGTGATAATAGACTTACACTCTTTCCCTATACACTATTGTTGTTTCCAATAGTTCATGACTGATATTTCAATTTCATGGTACAGCAACACGCATTACCTTTATTATTCAACCTATATGCACTATCTCTTTATTATTCAATCTCAAATACTGATTTTCTTTACACGCATTAAAATAAGCAAACATAAAATAAAAGCACCCAGAAAATGAAAATATATATATATATTAAAAGAATCTAAATTGCTAAGAGACAGTTTTATTCAATTTTGATTTTTTTTTTTTTAATAAACAATAACACAGATATTTCTTGCTCAATATTTTAATAAAAATTATAATTTTACATTCAATTTTGACTAAAAACATCATGAAATTCAGAAAACAAAGAGATAAAATAAAAGGCTAAGCGTACCTTGAGAAAGCCATTGTTCACGCCGAACATCGAGCTTGCTCTGCTTCAATTTCTTGTTCGTCTATAAAAACAAAAACAAAAACAAAATTTTCACAATCAGAACGAACTGAAACAACAAAATGCCACAGAAAAAAAAAATTAAAATTTTCTAGGGAAACAAACAGAGTGAAGAAGAATTGTGAAATTTACCCTCTTTTTCTTGGTGAGGTCTCTGGGGAGAGAAGCAGGGGCAGAAGAGGTAGCGATTGAATCGGCCATTGGGAAAATTTGTGAGAAACAACGAAATTGAAATTGAAATTGGAATTTTGGCAAAAACCCTAATTTGAAAAATATCTGAGAGAGAGAGAGAGAGAGAGAATTGAAAGGTAAGAAAGTAATAAGAGATATATAGAGAGAAATGAAATGAGGATAGGAAGGGAGTGGATATTACGAAACAACAAACAAAAGCCTCTCTCAAATTCTCTACACTCCTCTCTTCTTTCTCTCTGTTTTTGTGTGTGTGTGTGTGTACTCTTTTCCTCCACGCCCATATTTTTAAAACTCTTGTCCTTTTTTTATTTATATGTTAAGTTACCAAATTGCCCTTTTCATTTTTTTTATTAAATAAAATTATATTTTAAATCCTATAACTTATGTATTATAATGTTTTCACAATACTTTTACAATAAATCTTTAAGTGACTAGTTATTTTAATTTTGAGAACATCTACAATTGAAATTACTATTATTTTTCACCAATAAAAATCTACCACATAGTATTTGTTATGAAAATTTTATAAATATAGCATTTATCACTTTAAAAAAAGTTGATCTAGCTATAATATAGGGTTTCAAACGTAATTTAGAAAGTTGTGATTTATATTTTTCCAAAGATAAATGACATGAACACAATTTTATTATTACACCTAAATGACATCAACAAAATTTCCAAAAATGACATCATTATTAAACCAACAAGTAATTCCTAGATGGAAGCTTTAGAATATTCTTTGAATTTCAAAATCATACAAAAATTTCGTCACACTTTCTTGTATTATTAGCATATGGACACCTTTAAAGGTAAGGTTTTTATCTTTGTGCAAAGAAAAAATATGACACTGACACATGACTATTTTAGAATATATGATAATCTTGAGTTGTTTCTAATACACAAAAATGTTGGAAGGAAGCCAAATTCCTATTTAAAATAGTATTTTGAATTTGAAAAGAAAACTCTTCTTATAATTTCATGAATAAAATCAAAAGAAAATTACATTTTACATTTAAACGTAATCATTATGTACTTAATACTTTAAAGAAGTAATTGGGAATTTTTTTCTAGTTTTGTATTAACCGAACAATTGATTATTTGTGAAACCATTAGAATTGAGACTTTTCTCATTGTGACATGAAAGCAAGCTCAGAGAGAAAGAGAGAGATGCATGAATTACAAACATCGTATGGTGTCATATGGTGCCATTTGTAGTAACTTAATTTATCTCACCAATATGTTATATCAAATACATCACACTTAATTATTAAACTAGTTCCATATATGTATTTATAGTTTCAATAATCAAAAAAAAAAAAACAATATTATATATAACATATAGGGTCTAGTAAAAAGTTTACCATCTCACCAACATGTAATTATCATTATTTTACTCGTAAAATTAAGATATTTTAGTCTAAATTGATTGGATTTCCCATTGTCCCTCAAGGGACAAGATAGTTTAGTTAGTGTTTACCACAACAGCAACACACAAAATATATATATATAGTTAGTAACTTTCTTATTTTTAAAGAAACCTTTTTAGTTAGTAACTTTGTATTACGTAAAGAACCTTATTATCTTTAGAAGTAAATCTTAAATCTTATTTTAGATTGGATTGCTATTTACCCAATTTCCAAGTCAAGTTTAAATGAATTTGGTGTAACTTATTGGATTATACATTTCCGGGTTTTTTTTTTTAATTAAAAAAAATGCCATTTACTATCCAATCAATAGATTTTTTTTTTTTTTTTCAAAACTATTAAAAATATGATATATGGTCCATATGGAGTCATGGATAGCTAAGTGATGACATATTTCATAATTTTCACAAGCGTTGGTATCTTGTAAGAATAGAAGAGTATTTGTATGAGAAAATAGAATGGGACGGTATATTGTGAAAATGCTTATCTAATAAAAAGTATTTTTAGAGGTATAATTTTGATAGCTGTACAAGATGTAAATTTCATGTAATCCATATCTTTATAGTTTCTTTTCACCCATGTTTCTTCTAAACTTTTGTTGGTGACTTGATGTTTAAATGGCTTACTTAATCCATATCTTTCACGTAATCCATATCTTTAGAGGGACTCGATTGCCATTTAAGGGGAAAAAAAATTGTCAGCATCCTTTTCTCATGTACAAATTTTTATTTTTTATTTTTTAAGAGATGATAATATAAAAGTAGAAACAATAATTGTATTATAGGAGCAATTTTGTGATAGACAATCTTTCTCATATGCTCTATTTGTTTTGATAATAATGTTTTATAGAAAATAAGTCATTTTTCAAAATGTATTTTTTATAAAATTATCTAATTTTCTTATATTTGGTAGCAACTTTGAATGAGTTAAAAAAAAAAATCACTTAATTTCCCATATTTAACTTATTATGAGATAAAGTTTTTTTTCAAAAAGAAATTAGTGGAAAGTAATCTCTAAAAATAAGTTATACTTTTTTTATTGACAAATGATCTGTTTGGATACCACTTATTTTGCTGAAATTGAAAACTTATTTTTAAAAGTACTATAAATAAAGGTAAAAGTTAGTTGAAATAGTACAGTGAGGTCTATGAATAGTGCCGAAAAGTGCAGTGAGACCCATGAATAGTAGCAAAAATAAGCTGAATAGTGAAATAATTTATAATTTTAATCCACGTCTAAACGCATACTAAGTGTTTGTTTGGCATGATTAATTTTGCCAATTTATTTTACTATTCAGTTTATTTTTACTACTATTTATAGGTCTTACTGCACTTTTTGGTACTATTCATGAGTTTCATTATACTATTTTAACCAACTTTTACCTTTATTTATAATGCTTTCAGCAAAAAAATTTCAGTTTTAGTAAAATAAGTGAATCCCAAATAGACCCTAAGTATCCGCTTGGCAAAAATTATTTTTGTCAACTTATTTTTGCTACTATTCATAGGTCTCATTACACTTTTGATACTATTCATGGGTCCTACTGTACTATTTCAGTTAACTTTTATCTTTATCTACAGTATTTTCAGTAAAAAGTTTTCAATTTCAACAAAATAAGCGGATCTCAAATGAACCCTAAAATAGTTTTCTTTTAATTAATTTTTTCTGATACTATCAAACACTAAAAAACATAAAAAACTATATTTACACAATTTTTTCCATCAAAACAAACAAGTGAAAATTTCTTAATTCCTAATAAAATTAGAAATAGCATTTTCATTGTACGGGGGGTATTTTAGTAATTGCCGTAGATTTATATAGTTAGTTAGTTTGGGGATTAACTTACATTTTTAAGGCGTAATAAAAGCAAGCATGCCGAACGTGGAAGCCTCGTAGAATAGAGTAGGATGTTGTACTAAGGATGACAGGTGTACGCCAGATATCACAGATCTACGCACCATAATAAGACTTGGGCCACACTCACCCCTTGGTGGACCCCAATTGCTAGGANTCAGTTAACTTTTATCTTTATCTACAGTATTTTCAGTAAAAAGTTTTCAATTTCAACAAAATAAGCGGATCTCAAATGAACCCTAAAAATAGTTTTCTTTTAATTAATTTTTTCTGATACTATCAAACACTAAAAAACATAAAAAACTATATTTACACAATTTTTTCCATCAAAACAAACAAGTGAAAATTTCTTAATTCCTAATAAAATTAGAAATAGCATTTTCATTGTACGGGGGGTATTTTAGTAATTGCCGTAGATTTATATAGTTAGTTAGTTTGGGGATTAACTTACATTTTTAAGGCGTAATAAAAGCAAGCATGCCGAACGTGGAAGCCTCGTAGAATAGAGTAGGATGTTGTACTAAGGATGACAGGTGTACGCCAGATATCACAGATCTACGCACCATAATAAGACTTGGGCCACACTCACCCCTTGGTGGACCCCAATTGCTAGGTGGTTGTGGCCCTAATTCATTCTCCACATGGTTTGTAGTACAGTACAGTGTTTGAAGAAAAATAACAAGAAATAATCTGATCCCAATTTTTAAAAAAATTATAAACCCAGAAAATCATACATCATAGAGTATAAGTATTATATTAAATTTAAAGCCCAATTAAATTCAAATTTATTTTTTAATTGTTATTTAGTTTTACGCCACAAATTCAATTTAATTTAATTTTTTTTAAATTTAATACAAAATGATTATTTCTTTATATCGAATATCCATTACATCACAAATTGCAATTGAGTAAGTAAAAACATTGGACTATGTATTCTGCATTCATTATTTTATCTATCTCACTCTGTTTTTGTTTCAATGTCCATTACATCACATATTGCAATTGAGTAAGTAAAAACATTGGACTATGTATTCTGCATTCATTATTTTATCTATCTCACTCTGTTTTTGTTTCAATGAAAGATCTTGTATAAAGATAGTTTTTTATATTTTTCAATATTTGGTAGCATAAGAAGAAGAAGAAAAAAAGTCAACAAAAATTTATTTTTAGTCAACATAAAAAGTATACCTTATTTTTTAAGATTGTTTTTCACTTAATATTTTTGAATATTTTTGAAAAACAACTTTATTTTACAACAAGCTAAATAAAGAAAGTTAGAAGACTATTTTTTTGAACTTATTTAAAATTGCTACCAAACATAAGAAAATGAGAAAATTTTATAGAAAATGCTTTTTGAAATATGACTTTTTTTTTAATAGAAAATATTACTGCTAAAACAAACAAAATGTTTAAAATGACGAAATGACCATCTCACTCACCTAAGTTACACCACAGTCCCAATTTTAGTCATAACTATTGAGGTTAAATATTATGATTATCAACTTTTTATTATTATCAAGAAATAATATAAAATTACTTTTTTTATCAAGGAAATTTTTAAAAATAGCTATATAACTTCTCTTCTTAGTTAAGTTGTAGCCCATGACTTCATTTTCTGTTTGTACAGCGCAAAGTTTCCAGATGAAGATGCAAGAGATTCAATAAGTTGAACAGGTATCAACTGCAACTTTATCCATGTAACTTTGTTTTGTTAGAACACAGACCATTTCACTACAATGCAAATCGGTGGTCCTTGTTATGGCCCTCTGGAGCTGATACAAATGATAGTACTGAACTTTAACTTGAAACATGGGCTATAATTGTTATTTCTAGAGCAACTCTATCTGAGTAATAAACTTGTTCTCACACCATGTGGAGCTAATTGGGCGCCTAAGCGAAAAGATTTTCTCCATTTCTGCTAACCTGGATCCATCATTAGGATTTAGGATCCATTGTCAAATGTGGATTCAGAGAGAGAGAGAGAGAGAGAAGGGGGGGGGGGGGGTGGTTGGAATACAAAGAAATGCTCCTATCTACAAAAAGAGCAATAACAATAGAATAGATTTATTTGTACAATATATTATGCATCAACCCTATTTATTTACATAATGGCTTAAATGCCATTCATTTGACCTCACAACATAATACATTGCCGAGCCATTCTCGAGCTATCACCTTCAGTTGTCGTTGGGCAAATAGATGTACAACACGAGAGTACAAGAATGATGTCACCTCAAAAAAAAAAATTTATCTGGGTTTCATCATGCCAAAGGCCTACAAACATACAAAAGCAGGACGAATTTCCAGTTACTATGTGCTATGCTATGGAAGAAGACCTAAAAGTTAACTGTTCAAGATTTAAACAAATGCAATCTCATGCGTACCTTGATTGTCCAAGTTGCATTACTATCAATTTAAGCCGATAAGAAACTGTGGAACCGTTGTACTCTTTCCTCATCACGACACAAAATGCCTCTAGATGAATTTCTTCTATTCCTTCTAGGTCGGAAGAAGAAATCCTCTGTGTCAAGAACATAGGAGATCTGCCACAAGATACTTTGATGAAGACAAAACCCAGCAAAAACAAACTAAACATACATGCATAAATTTTGTGGCACATAACCACCTGCAATTCACTTACGCCTAGTGATCATTTCAAAGCAAGCATAACAGAGCAATGCAAATTTAGAAAAAGAGCAAGAGCAAACATGTAGAATATAAAAGAAACAGACTTAATCATCTATACAATTTCCATGGAGATACCTTCGACGAATTGCAAGCTATCTTACATTCCAAACCATTGACAGCATTGACGCCTTCCATGGCTTCGCATAAAGCAGAAGATTCATCTGGGCCTGCATATGCTCGCTTGTTCCTGCAATTATCAACAATAAGCAACAAGTTACACCTACTTGATCAACCCAAGTTTTCAAAAACAACCATCTTGGAATTGAAGCATATGTAAGCTTCTTCCTGCAAATAAGCCTTACAAGTTACACCCTATCATGGCCTCCCAAAACAAAAAAAAAAAGAAGCTACACCCTACACCCTGAACCTATTGTGTATACTAAGACCAAAGAGGATATCAAGTACCAATCATATGCCAATTATTTTCCTTTTTGTCCCTTTTTTTTGGAGGGGGGTTCAAGGTTGGAAAAAGACTTGACAGAATAAATGATTAAAACCACTGGTTCAGAAGACTATTGAAAAAAAAAAAGCATTGTATTGGTGGATCCTAGACAATGTATAAATATGCCATGCACCAAGTAATCTCATTTGGAACATAGAAAACATACATTACTGAAGTGCGTAAATAGGAATTGCAAGATTACTACCTTTGCAGTAGAATGCCACGTGGCTCCCCACGTAGCTCCTTTTTCCCAGGAAAGACGGACAAATAATCATTCTGCAGATAAGCTGCAAAATTGGGATCCATGGAAACTGCAAACACCTCAGGCTTTTGACTCACACTGTCCATCAGCTGAATGGACAATCGGGAGGTGGCAGGGGACTGCATAAGGGATAAAAAAAAAAATCACATACGGGCAAAATATGATCTACAAAGAAAGCAAATATAGGACAAAGGACTTACACATTCCAAACGATATATGTTTTCCTCATGAAGGATGACACGTGCATTTTCATAATATACAGAATCAATCAACTTCCCAGGTTTCCGGGATTTTTCATAGTCATATAATTGAAGAAGCTTATTGTCTATCTCATCAGCTGCAACAGTTTGAAGCTGCAGGGAGAACCACAATTCAGAACCTTTGCTGAAAAGCAAGGAATGAGCAAGTGAAAAGAGATGTGACGAAACCTGTTTGACTAATTTATAGATTAACTTGTCCAATGTGAATAAAACATATGATTGGTTTCCAATGATAGCTCGACATTCATCCTCAAACTTTGCATTATCTGCAGATCCGTCAAGCAAACTGTACAGTGCACTCATAAATCTGCAACATACATATACCAAAATTGTTATGCATAAGCATTTATGATTTGAATAAAACTAAAGATGCAGCATTAGAGTACCTAGCATAGAGATCTGGAGAACCAGTATCCTTTGAAGTTTTCCATTTCAATTCAGCACCCGTTGAATTCATTTTTGCTGATAAAATTCTTTCATATAAAATCTGACAAATTCAAAGGTAGGTTGTCTTAATTACACTGAAAATATAACCATACATAATTACCAACCTTAAGCGATAATGTTTTCTTACTTGTTGAAGCCTAAAAAGAACATAAAAATCATCATTTCCATAAAAAACTCGAGAATCTTTTCTTTCCTTTTCAAGAAATGCTGCCGGCACATGCTTTGCAAGAGGCTTCACAGACAAAAGGAACCGTTCTGACAATGGCAACAAGCCATCCCCTCCACCAGCATGTCCATCAACCATGCCCTCAGCCTCACCTTCACTCTCAGCCTTACCATCAGCTTCATCGTGCTCTGCATCTTCCTCCTCTTCATGCTCATCTCTGGAGCACTCATCACCACCAGACTCACTGCCTGAGACATCTTCACCAGCCTCAGAAACATTTTCACTATCTTCATCATCAGCATCCGCATCATTTTCTCCTCCAGTATCCTGACAATTCATCTGCTCTCCTTTCCCGGCTTGATATTGCCTGCTTTGCTTTGCCTTAGGCATAGACAGCTCACCAGAGCCTCCATAGACAACAAAGTTATCCTCCTCAAAATCACCATTAGGTGATAACTCACCCTCTTCTTTTTCAATTTTTGAGGGTCTTGCAAATGCTTCATGACATCCATTAACATTACTACCTTCTGTATTCACACCATTTGCCAATAAAACTGGTTTGGCAGCATCACCTCCCTGAAGCACCAAAGAGATGCATATTAATATATTATTATCAATAATATCCCCTTAAAACCCCAAGGGAGGAAAAAATATGAATTAATGTGTTATCTACTCTAGCTGTGATAAACAGAAATTCAAAATTGCCAAAGGAAAGCTCAAATGGGAGAGCTTCCTAAAGAATCACACATAAGTTTAAAGGACCCATGAAATCAACTGTGAAGTTACAAGAACCGCCCACACAAAAAATAAAGGGGGTAAATTAACTTTTCCACCCTAAACTTTCACCACATTTACAATGTCCTCCCAAACTATCAATTTGCTCAATTAACACAATTTGAGAGAATTGTATCAATATACCCCCTACCGTCAAAATTGAGAGTTGAATTAAGAGGGAAATTGAGGTTTTCCATTGCGCAACCAATGTAAACAATTTCATAATCACACCCAATTTTCACATCATTTAATACCCAATTTAGAAGGCAGGGGGAAAATGGGTACAATTCTTTCAAATTGGGGTGTCAACCAAGCAAATTGATATTCAGCTTCCTTCCAAATTACCATCATAAGACAATGAGGAGTCACATTCCACCTGATTATATTGCCAAAACTGTAAAATCATACCTCAGATGAAGGTATAGAACCAGCATTAGCCTTAGATACAAGGTCTTCTTGACTAGCAGTGTGACTAGGTCTGGATGGAGCTGCAACCCAGCCTTGAAATTCATAAAATAAAAAAATAAAAACTCAGTATCAGCATAATAAAATCCACCAAAAGAGAAGATCGTATAACTAGGCCAGCTCAATCAAATAGCGAAGTTGAGAGAAGGATACAAATTGAAGATGTAAGCCCTAATACAGACCTGAAGTTGCTTCCAAGCTGGTTTTGCCATGACTGATCTCTGGACTAAGTCTGGGTGGAGCTACAGCCCAGCCTTGAAATTAATCAAAAAAAATAAAAACTCAGTATCAGCATGATTTAAAATCCACCAAAAGAGAAGATCATAAAGATAACTAGGCCAACTCAATCAAATAGCTAAGTTGAGAGAAGGATACAAATTGTGGAAGTAAGCCCTAATGCAAACCTGAAGTTGCTTCCAAGCTAGTTTTTCCATGACTGATCTCTGGACTAGGTCTGGGTGGAGCTGCAACCCAGCCTTGAAATTCATAAAAAAAAAAAAAAAAAAACTCAGTAGCAGCATGATTAAATTCCACCAAAAGAGAAGATCATAAAGATAACTAGGCCAACTCAATCAAATAGCTAAGCTGGGAGAAGGATACAAATTGTGGAAGTAAGCCCTAATACAGACCTGAATTCGCTTCCAAGCTGGTTTTGCCATGACTGATCTCTGCCCCAGTAGTAAATGATGCATTGGAATGGGCAACTCGTTCACTAGAGGCACCTTGTATGCTACAAATTGTATCATCTCTACATGCATGATCTACGTTAAGAAATTTACTTTCTTTAGATACAGTGTCCCCATTTTCCATAGTCCTACAAGAATTTGCTAGTTCGGGTGAGGTATTCTCATCCTCATTACTAGCAGCTTTTGGTTGCTGAGAATTCATTACAATAGCACCACCACTAGGACTTCCATCACTTTCTCTTACGATTGATACAGTACAATTCATAGCACGACACTTAGATTTTCCAACATCTTCAGTACTTTCTGTATTATGAGACTGAGAAGGAACACCTAACATTGGCTCTAAGAAGGTCGTCCAGAGTCTCATAACTTTATTCACCTGTTCTTTGGTTGAGCAAACCTCTTCACATGAATATTGGACAAGTTTATACAAGTCTTCATGAATGCTGATATTGGAGTAATCAAATTCCAGATGTGAAATTACAGGTTGCCTATTCCCAGCAGCAATAGCCAGAAGAATATCATCCTCTTTTTGCTTTGTCTCCTTCAAATCCTTGATCTCAGCCACCAAAGCTGTGTATTAAAAAGGAAGAACCATTAGAATAGGAGTTGATAAACAATAGTAAGAATATGTAACAAACATAAGTTTCACTATAATAATGTAATATTTGTAACATTTGCAATGGACAACATCTTAAAATTAAAACCCACTTACATTTTGTGCTCAAGTTCTTTGAATCCTGTTGCTTGAAATAGAAGCTGCGGTGATCAAGTGACTTGTAGTGGTTTTTAGCATAGATTTCAGCCCAAACCTTGTTGAAATCAGAGCGGCACCTTGTCCACTCTTCTTGTTTCTGCTTTAGGCGAGTTAATATGACAGGTAGTGCAACAGTTGGATTTTTTCGTAAAATATCCAACACATCAAGTCCATGATCACCATATAAACGTTCAATACACCTTAAATTTAAAGCTGCAATGATAAGCAAGTTGGGGGGGGGGGGGGGGGGGATGGGAAGCCAAGATAGTCAGAAAGAAACAAAGCTATAAAACTCAAAAAACTGGAAGTACAGATTAGTAAGTCTTGAAATTTATTGGTCAATACTAAGCTAGTAAATACCAACCAGTGAATTTGTCTTCAATATGGAAAGGAGTCTCCAGATTGACATTATTTTCATTGATGCTGTTCAACAATTCCTCTGCACGCTTGGTAGCTGAGCTGACGGACTCTAACAGCATATCCAGCTCAAATCTAAATTTAACGCCAAATAAATAAATAAATAAATAAATAAATCCCATCATTACATGCCAAAGTTGGAAAAAAAATAAAAATAAAAATAAAAGAAGAAGAAGAATTATCACGCTCCACTCTAGGAAGGTCAAGAACAATCTCATAATTGCAAATAGCTGATAATGCATTAAAAAGAAAATGGAATATTCAGTAAAGAACTACATCAGATCTCAAAACCTTATCTTTAAACTCCTGCTCAACTAGATTAACATGTAAGCGCCATAAAAGTCGAATGAAGATATAAAGAAACACAAAAAAAAAAACCTTATTAAATTATATATTAACAAATAGCAAAAAAATTCACAACTGATGAAGACTCCTATAAAGTCTTTTACCTATCATCTTCACATCTGAATAGACTTTCTTCATACTGATTTCTACGCATATGTTTAAAAGAATAGTCCTCACTTCCAGAAGTCACTGATACCCAGTGATCATTCAATACTTGAGCACCAAGCTCTGACCTCTGGCTTGCTGAAGGTATTGGATACTGCAAGTGACAGACACCAAATAATAAAACATCATCAAAGAATTAATTGATAATATCTACAGAAAACCATATATACAAAAAAATAAACAAAATAAAATAAAATCTCACATCGTCTGGCAGAAGCCTATAGCTGGGAGTACAACGTTCACAATTAGAGAGGTCAAGCTCTTGAATGGATTTAAACATATACTTTTCCCTGTATCTTTCCTTTTCTTTAGCTCCATCAGTTTCACGCTTCTGCTCTTTATCTTTGTCCTCTACCTTCGGCGATCTAGAAGAATGTCCATCACTACACACAGATTCTGCAATCAACAGGTTAATTACATAAGATTTAACAGAATACAAAAGAAAACTTAAAAACATCTGGAAAAATCATCCAGCAGGTTAAATTAAGTCCTGTAAAAGATATAGATATATATATATATATATATTAAAAATGTGTCAAGAGATTGATAATATCTACAATTCTATGTGAAAGAAAAAATGAAACAATGTGTCATTTTACGTACTTTTACTAATAACGCCAGCAAGAAACCCATCTGTAACAGAAATACTCATCAGAAACAACCTAATGGATAAAGAACCAAGGGAAAAGAATTTAACAGATAGCAATAATCAACAATTACCTATATTCTCACAGCGCTCAACGAAATCATTAAACCGTGCATAAGATCCGGATATTTTCCAAGTATATCAGTCACCTGAAATGAGCATAATTTGAAACAACACGACTTTAAATGAGTGGCAACAGCATTTGTCATTAACTAGTAGCAGCAAAGGTCAATTTATCATATTACTAACAAGGAGGATTGTGGACAGCAGCTGTTTCAACAATCAAGCTTTAACACCAATACAGAACATTTACCAACAGTTTGGCCCAAAGAAAGCTAGTGTCTACATATATACACTGGAAAAACAAGTGATAACTTTAGTTCTGAAACACAACTAGAGAATTTCGGATATATAAGATTGATCTTCTACTCTGTTTCTCAATTACAATTAATTCCAGTATATACCAACTGCAGTTTCTTGAGGCCTTTGAGCAAAAGAAAATCCGAACTTTAACATAACCACTGACACAAAATCTTTTTTATAACCCTGATGAACCACTATATTTTCATTAAAAGGTAGTGGTTTATAAACTGAGAAATACAAAGAGCAAAAGACGGAGAAATTAGTCATAAATATGATGCTTTATGAGTTTGATATACCATGCTACTAAATATTATGTGATTGTCTACGAAAGATGTACATGTTATTGAGAGAGTAGAACATTCTCAAGGTTATGCATTTTTTATGCCCGCTATAGTGATAAAGACATTTAAAATATTTCAGCAAAAGATATTCTCCCAGTAATTCAAGGATTAGATAGATGAATTCCATTGTTTTAATCGAACTCCCTAGAAGTACAAGATATAACTGACTGCTGCCCAGCAAAACATCCTATTTCTAAATAAAACTCCTAAGAATTTTTGCCAAAAACACTTACTAGTTATTAAAAAAAATTCCTACATAACAAAAAAAAAAAAAAAAAAAATTCAAGCAGTAAGAAACTCATATAAAATTAAGAAACTATGACATGTTGAGTGAGATTGTGCTTTACATGTGTTGATTAAGCCACTGCCACACTTCCAAGCAATTTTACAGATATGATAAACATCCCTTTTATATAAGTAGAACTGACAAACATCCTTGCTTCATCACTTAAAAATTTTCAATTTTATAAACTAAAATCAAACACTAAATTGTAACATATAATATAATTAACCAAACAGGCAATAGAAGTATAGAGTTTGCAGATGATCAATATGTGCCTAAAGATGGGCTCTACATGACCTCAAGTATGGAATAATTGCAAAAAGGTATAAGACATACCAGAGTTTGTAAATCATTCCGTCCAATAATTCCACTGCTGTAAATATCAAGGCACTTCAAGAATTCTGGTAGTCATCTGAGCTGCCCAACTTCTCCTTAACTTTTTCAAAGAAACGAATCCTTCTTGCACATGCCTGGCATAAAAGGAAAGAAACCAGAAAATCATTAAACTGACATACATACATTATATATAACACACACAACTAAAAACCAATTTTGAAGGAACAACTGGTCTTTTCTGCAAAATGATAATCTTTTTTTAGCAGAAGGCATGGCAGGGGATGTTTCTTACAACACAAGTTTTTTTTTATAAGTGTCTAAAAGATAATTAACATTGACAAACAAACCTATGTTACCAAGACAATCTAGTAAAACATATATATCACAAGCATATCACATCATTTTTTTTTTTTGGGGGGGGGGGGGGTGTTAAAACAATATCATGTGATATGTAACAAAATGATAACTTCCTCTTCAAGTAAAAAGCCAGAAAAAAAACTATACAATCCAAATATAAAGCATATATAGATGGGCATTTTTATTTGTGATGGCTCAATCAAACAGCACTGTTGACTCACTCTTTAAGGTATCTTTGTCATCATATGAAGCCAAATTTGCATTCACTCCAAAACCTTCAACTTTCCTTGCAGATTTTCTTTTGTCAGGTAAACGCTGCAAGTTGAAGTCCCTATTGTTGTCGTGATCAGGTTCTCTATCATCCTGATCACGGCTTCTCCTATCCCTGCTGTCCTTTTCAATACGTTTCCTCTGCTCCTTGTGCATTTTCACCATTCCTTTGTCATCGTCCAGCTCAGGGTGATCAAGATTAAGATCACGATCGCACTCGTGACAATCCTATCCCGCCGGATACGATTCTGAAAGAAACAGATTTATTTGCTCACCATTAAGAATCGATTGAAAAGAATACAAAGATGAAATGTACAAGGCATTAAAAATTAACCTTTTCCACGTGCCGTATGCTGGTGTGGCGAGCTCCGCTCATTGATACGCTGAAACGAGTTCCGTGGAAAAGAAGCATGATGTGCTGAAACAGATGCTGCTTCTGGAAGAAATTTTGTGAACTCATCAAGCAAATCTGAATGATCTTCAAAAAGATTGGAAACCTGAAATTGAAAAACATAAACCACTAAGAATACTGAAAATTACATTAACAAGAAAACTTTCCAATTAAACAAGAGCAGAGAAACAAACAGAGCCACAACATATATTTACCTCACTGTAGACCTCATTTATGTCCTTGTGCTCCTTCGGTACATATTCAAAATGTCTAAGAACGCTTTATAAACATGTTCATCATTTTGAAAGCGTTTCTGTAGGAACAAAGGTCATCATTAAACACAAGGACCAACATTTGCAACTGAAATTCAACATGACAAAAAATATTTTCACCTTTATTTTGTTCACAAAGCTTATAGCTTCTTGAAATTCAATCGCTTCTTTTTGAGCGCCTCATCATCATCAAGGGTTATTTCATACCCTTGGCAAGAAGGTGTTAAACCCAAAAATCAAGTTTTATGCCCTTTAAATAATTCCTTCACTCTGCAATGANAAAAAAAAAAAAAAAAAAAAAAAAAAAAAAAAAAAAAAAAAAAAAAAAAAAAAAAAAAAAAAAAAACAAACAAACAAACAAACAGCCATAACACAATTCACAAACCAAGATTCTTTGCTGAAACATATGCTTCTTCTGGAAGAAATGTTGTGAACTCATCACCCAAATCTGGATGACCATCAAAAAGAGTGGAAATCTGAAATTGTAAAACAAAAACCTCTAAAAAATACTGAAAATTACATTAACCAAAAAAAACTTTCCAAAAGAAGAGCAGTGAAACAAACAGAACCATGGCATATATTTACCTCATTGTAGACCTTATTTATTATGTCATTGTGCTCCTTCCTGTACGTATTCATAATGTCTAAGAATGCTTCAGAAACACATAGATCATTTTGAAAGCGGATCTGTAGGAAAAAAAGGTCATCATTAAACAGCAAGGAACCAACAATTTCAGTTGAAATTCAAAAGAGCAAAACAATATTTTCACCATTATCTTGTTCACAAAGTCGATGGCGCTTCCAAATTCAACCTTCTCCCTTTGTGGAGCAGCCTCATCATCCTTAAGGGTTATTTCATAACCCTTTTGCAGGAAGATGTTAAACCCAGAAATCAAGTTATTATGGCCTTCAAATAATTCCTTCACTCTGGCACTAGCACCAACAGTATCAATTCTGCAAGAACAAACAATGGCATAATCCGTTAGGTTTTCAGTGCAATGTTCCATTAATCCAAGATAAAAAGTAAAAACTACATACTGTACCTTTGAGCCTTCAAATCTTTTAAGACCTCAAGGAAAATGTCATATTTCTCTCTTTGATCTTGAAATGTTTCCTTCACTTCCTTAAACCCGTGCATAAGATCCGGATATTTTCCAAGTATATCAGTCACCTGAAATGAGCATAATTTGAAACAACATGACTTTAAACGAGTGGCAAGCATTTGTCATTAACTAGTAGCAGCAAAGGTCAACTTATCATATTCTAACTAGGAGGATTGTGGACAGCAGCTGTTTCAACAATCAAGCTTTAACACCAATACAGAACATTTACCAACAGTTTGGCCCAAAGAAAGCTAGTGTCTACATATATACACTGGAAAAACAAGTGATAACTTTAGTTCTGAAACACAACTAGAGAATTCCGGATATATATGATTGATGTTCTACTCTCTGTTTCTCAATTACAATTAATTCCAGTATATACCAACTGCAGTTTCTTGAGGCCTTTGAGCAAAAGAAAATCCGAACTTTAATATAACCACTGACACAATCTTTTTTATAACTCTGATGAACCACTATATTTTCATTAAAAGGTAGTGGTTTATAAACTGAGAAATGCAAAGAGCAAAAAACGGAGAAATAAGTCATAAATATGATGCTTTACGAGTTTGATATACCGTGCTATTAAATATTATGTGATTGTCTACGAAAGATGTACATGCTATTGAGAGAGTAGAACATTCTCAAAGGTTGATGCATTTTTTATGCCCGCTATAGTGATAAAGACAATTAAAATATTTCAGCAAAAGATATTCTCCCAGTAATTCAAGGATTAGATAGATGAATTCCATTGTTTTAATCAGAACTCCCTAGAAGTACAAGATATAACTGACTGCCTGCCCAGCAAAACATCCTATTTCTAAATAAAACTCCTCAGAATTTTTGCCAAAAACACTTATGACATTATTTAAAAAAAAACTCCTACAGTAACAAAACAAAAAAAATTATTCAAGCAGTAAGAAACTCATATAAAATTAAGAAACTATGACATGTTGAGTGAGATTGTGCTTTACATGTGTTGATTAAGCCACTGCCACACTTCCAAGCAATTTTACAGAATCGATAAACATCCCTTTTATATAAGTAGAACTGACAAACATCCTTGCTTCATCACTTAAAAATTTTTCAATTTTATAGAACTAAAATCAAACACTAAATTGTAACATATAATATAATTAACCAAACAGGCAATAGAAGTATAGAGTTTGCAGATGATCAATATGTGCCTAAAGATGGGCTCTACATGACCTCAAGTATGGAATAATTGCAAAAACGGTATAAGACATACCAGAGTTTGTAGATCATTCCGTCCAATAATTCCACTGCTGTAAATATCAAGGCACTTCAAGAATCTCAGGTAGTCATCTGAGCTGCCCAACTTCTCCTTAACTTTTTCAAAGAAAACGAATCCTTCATTGCACATGCCTGGCATAAAAAGAAAGAAACCAGAAAATCATTAAACTGACATACATACATTATATATAGACACACACAACTAAAAACCAATTTTGAAGGAACAACTGGTCTATTTCTGCAAAATGATAATCTTTTTTTAGCAGAAGGCATGGCAGGGGATGTTTCTTACTACACAAGTTTTTTTTTAGTAAGTGTCTAAAAGATAATTAACATTGACAAACAAACCATATGTTACCAATGACAATCTAGTAAAACAGTATATATCACAAGCATATCACATCATTTTTTTTTTTTGGGGGGTGGGGGGGGTGTTAAAACAATATCATGTGATATGTAACAAAATGATAACTTCCTCTTCAAGTAAAAAGCCAGATAAAGAAACTATACAATCCAAATATAAAGCATATATAGATGGGCATTTTTATTTGTGATGGCTCAATCAAACAGCACTGTTGACTCACTCTTTAAGGTATCTTTGTCATCATATGAAGCCAAATTTGCATTCACTCCAAAATCTTCAACTTTCCTTGCAGATTTTCTTTTGTCAGGTAAACGCTGCAAGTTGAAGTCCCTATTGTTGTCGTGATCAGGTTCTCTATCATCCTGATCACGGCTTCTCCTATCCCTGCTGTCCTTTTCAATACGTTTCCTCTGCTCCTTGTGCATTTTCACCATTCCTTTGTCATCGTCCAGCTCAGGGTGATCAAGATTAAGATCACGATCGGCACTCGTGACAATCCTATCCCGCCGGATACGATTCTGAAAGAAACAGATTTATTTGCTCACCATTAAGAATCGATTGAAAAGAATACAAAGATGAAATGTACAAGGCATTAAAAATTAACCTTTTCCACGTGCCGTAGTGCTGGTGTGGCTGAGCTCCGCTCATTGATACGCTGAAACGAGTTCCGTGGAAAAGAAGCATGATGTGCTGAAACAGATGCTGCTTCTGGAAGAAATTTTGTGAACTCATCAAGCAAATCTGAATGATCTTCAAAAAGATTGGAAACCTGAAATTGAAAAACATAAACCACTAAGAATACTGAAAATTACATTAACAAGAAAACTTTCCAATTAAACAAGAGCAGAGAAACAAACAGAGCCACAACATATATTTACCTCACTGTAGACCTCATTTATGTCCTTGTGCTCCTTCTGGTACATATTCAAAATGTCTAAGAATGCTTTATAAACATGTTCATCATTTTGAAAGCGTTTCTGTAGGAACAAAGGTCATCATTAAACCACAAGGACCAACATTTGCAACTGAAATTCAACATGACAAAAAAATATTTTCACCTTTATTTTGTTCACAAAGCTTATAGCTTCTTGAAATTCAATCGTCTTCTTTTGTGGAGCTGCCTCATCATCATCAAGGGTTATTTCATACCCCTTTGGCAAGAAGGTGTTAAACCCAAAAATCAAGTTGTTATGCCCTTTAAATAATTCCTTCACTCTGGCAATGACGCCAACGGTGTCAGTTCTGCAAGAACAAACAATGTAAAAATCTGTTAACATTTAGATGCAATGTTGCATTAATCAATCCAAGACAAAAACCTCTTAGATGCAATGTGTACCTTTGAGCCTTAAAATCTTTCATGACCTCAAGGAACATGTCATATTTTTCTTTTTGGTCTTGAAACGTCTCCTTCACATCCTTGAGATAGGATAAGGCATCATTTGTTGTTAGTTTTTGCGAGGGAACACCAAGACCACTACCTGCTCCTCCTCCTCCTCCTCCTCCTCCTCCTCCTCCACCACCACCACCTCCTCCTCCTCCTCCTCCTCCTCCTCCACCTGGTGGAACTTGGGATTGCCCAAAGCTTCACACCCACAAATATATATATATTAAAAAAATATTAGTATAACCACGATTCATTAACATCTATATTAGTATAACCACAAAACATATTCAAACTATCTAAAAAGTTTATAACTTTCTGCTGATACTCAACCAATTCCAACATCAAAAATAACAATTCTTAACAAAATCCCCAACAGAACAAATTCCAAGCTTTTGTTTCTCTCAATTCACTTCAAAGATTCTCTCACAAAACTTCCCCAAAAAATAACATCCAATTACAAGAAACAAGCAGAACCCATTACAATACCAACCCATAAGAGCATTATTCCAAATCCAAACCACAGTACAGAAAGAAAACCCATATCTCTCTTCCCTCACAAAAACCCCAGATAGATAATTTCAGCAAAATCCCATCATTCAAACTAACAACACAACCACCAAAATACAAACACATACGCGCACACACGAAACATTTTTCTAGCAAACCAGACAGAACGTAAAACGAATCAAACGAATTCTACCCAAAAGCGTATAGAGAAAGAAACTCACGAGTCTCCACGCGAAGAACCAAACGGCCGCTTGAATTGCGAAGAGCTACCATACACGTCATCTCGTAACCTCTTCATCTTCGAACTAATCTACCACGAAAAAACACAAAGAACCCAGAAAAAATTACAAAGAAACTAAAGCAAACACACAAAGCAATTTTGATAGCAAAAGCAAAAAACCAAAAAATAAAATAAAAAATAAAAATACTCACAGCTCTGAGGCTCAGAGATTAGAGTAAACAGATCTCTACAAGAGCTTGATCGCCAACAAAGAACGAAGATGAGAAAATAGTTTTTTTCCTTTTCACGTTGGCGAATTGTACAGGAAAGATTTATATAAAAATATATATATGCGTGAGTTTGTGCATGTGTTTTTCAGAGAGAGAGAGAGAGATATATATATATATATATATAAAGGGAAGGTTTATGGTTTTATGTGTTAGAATGAAAAAAGCTTATGGTTTTGGTTATTGGGTTCGTGAGACAATTTGAGTCATGGATGCGGACCCATGGGTTTTAGTACAAAGAGATACGGATCCATGTTTTTTTTTTTTTTTTTTTCTCCTCCTCCTCCACCACCACCACCTCCTCCTCCTCCTCCTCCTCCTCCACCTGGTGGAACTTGGGATTGCCCAAAGCTTCACACCCACAAATATACATATTCAAAAAATATTAGTATAACCACGATTCATTAACATCTATATTAGTATAACCACAAAACATATTCAAACTATCTAAAAAGTTTATAACTTTCTGCTGATACTCAACCAATTCCAACATCAAAAATAATAATTATTAACAATTAATCCCCAACAGCACAAATTCCAAGCTTTTGTTTCTCTCAATTCACTTCAAAGATTCTCTCACAAAACTTCCCCAAAAAATAACATCCAATTACTAGAAACAAGCAGAACCCATTACAATACCAACCCATAAAAGCATGATTCAAAATCCAAAGCACAGTACAGAAAGAAAACCCATATCTCTCTTCCCTCACAAAAACCCCCAGATAGATAATTTCAGCAAAATCTCATCATTCAAACTAACAACACAACCACCAAAATACAAACACATACCTACCCCCACACACACGAAACATTTTTCTAGCAAACCAAACGGAACTTAAAACGAATCAAACAAATTCTACCCAAAAGCGTATAGAGAAAGAAACTCACGAGTCTCCACGCGAAGAACCAAACGGCCGCTTGAATTGCGAAGAGCTACCATACACGTCATCTCGTAACCTCTTCATCTTCGAACTAATCTAGCATGAAAAAACACAAAGAACCCAGAAAAAATTACAAAGAAACTAAACCAAACACACAAAGCAATTTTGAAAGCAAAAGCCAAAAAACCAAAAATAAAAAATAAAATAAAAAAAGACTTACAGCTCTGAGGCTCAGAGATTAGAGTAAACAGATCTCTACAAGAGCTTGATCGCCTACAAAGAACGAAGATGAGAAAATAGTTTTTTTCCTTTTCACGTTGGCGAATTGTACAGGAAAGATTTATATATAAATATATATATGCGTGATTTTGTGTATGTGTTTTTCAGAGAGAGAGAGAGAGAGAAATATAAAGGGAAGGCGAGGAAATTTATGTGTTAGAATGAAAAAAGCTTATAGTTTTAGTTATTGGGTTTGGGAGACAATTAGAGTCAAGATGTATTCGGACCCATGGTTTTTGTACATACTGCCTGAAGTGGGTTTTAGTTCAAAGAGATTCGGATCCATGTTTTTTCTTTTTCTTTTTTCCTTCTTTTTTTTTTTTTTTTTTACCGGTTTTTTTTTCCTTCTTATTTTGCATATCAAATTTTATGGTAACATTGAATATGATTTCTTGTCTAGTTGTCTTCATTGAATAGCTATACATCATTTTGTATGAAAATGTGTCAATAGAAGCTTTTTTTTTTAATGTATAAATAATATGATTTCATAGTTAGTTTACACATATGTGTTAGTTCCAACGGTATGGACAGTAATACCGTTAAAGTGGGAATTCCCAACACAATAATAGAGAAAAAATAATCTAACATAACCAACTTAACGTAAGTTTATTTTTTACTACAAATTGGTGAAGCGACATCATCCACCAAGTGGGAGTTATTGCATGAGTGAGGATGTACCATATTATGGTGGAATCACCTATCACTATTATGCACAAACATACAAAACTTTGAAAATGCTTGGAAAATTGAAAAAAAAAATGTATGGGATAAGGATAAGGTAGTGATATTTGTGTATATATATTTAGATGACACTATTAAAACATTTTCACCCTATCCCAAAAAGTTGTAATTATTTTCAAAGCTAAAAAAACTTGTTCAATTTTGGACTCCATAGTCCATAGTATTACTAAACATTCCTTGTGGAGTAAGTCTTTAAATCTTTTAACATAAATAGTATTTCTAATATTGACTGTATCTACTCAAGGTCGTTGAAGTTTAGGAAGTTAAATGGGCTATGGGAGCAAACTATTGATGACAAATATTACAATTGAACATAGAAAGAGATGCTCTAACTCTGTTTCAAGATGTGAGCCATTCAAAGAATAATCCAAGTTGTAGAAAACATATAGGATCAACTCAAAATGGCATGCCTTTTTTTTTTTTTTTTTTTTAACTCTCCTTTAAGTGGGTGAATAGATAAATAAACCAAGTTGCACATGAATTAACCAAATGAATGTGGAGTCTGGTTTTTGAGATTGCTGTATCTTCATCCTGAAGAAAAAAAACCAAGTCCTTTGTTTAATCAGTTAAGTAAAGTTAAGTTGTTAACCACACCCACCAAGTGAGTTGGGCTAACGCTAAATTAGTAGATGTCTTGGATTGTTAACATTGCGCTGAGAGCAAGTCTAATGAACCAATTGGGATTTTGGTCTTTTTTTTATAATCCAATTGGGCTTAAACTTGTCACAATTCAGAACTGCATTATTTGATTTTATTTGGGCCTATAGCCCAGTAGCCAGCTTAAAAGATAGACTTGATATGAATCCCAATAAAGCAGCTGCGGGAGATTGCTCAACTAGAAGTCCAACTCATTTACTCATCGGATCGTATGAAGCAAAAGTACAAACTCTTGTTCCCCACTAAAAAATAAAAAATAAAAAAAAACTGAAAAGCAGTCAAAAACACCTGTTCATGTGATTGCGTTTTATACCTACATGCTTGAGTTGCAATTTTATTTTCCTAAGTTGAATTGTAATTTGCCGTTTGTATATTATTATGAGCAATACTAGACTTTTTTTCCCCCTTTCTTCTGAAAGTTGTAAAATTTGATTAAACAATATACTGTTACATAGTTCTACCATTAACATACATATATATGTATTTGTAAGTAATTAAATATTTTGAGGGTATTTGAGAGAACCTATTACAAAAGAAAAATCTAGCTAGCCTACACTTGCACAAAATAAGCATGGCATCCCTGATAGGGATGGCAATGAGCACATGCCAAAGCTCAAGTTAAGTATCCAAGAAAAAGGCTTTACAAAAAGTGTGAGTTTTTGGCTCTGAACTTGCATCCTTATAAGAAGGTGGTATCGTATTTATACCCCTAATGGCATGTGATTGGCTATGTAGAATACATCATTGCCTTCTATGTTGTTTTGTTGATGTGAGAAGTTCTTGCCCATCTTGTTGGCTTAGTGCTTCCAGAGTGGTTGGACTTCTATCGGGGGACAATCCACATTGCATTAAATGCTAAAAGGGTTATTGAGTGTAATAAATCAATATTGACTTATTTAACCCCTTGATCAACTTTTTAAAGACTCAACTAGACCGGCTATGTGAACAATGTATTGAGAAATTAAAGTAAGACAGATCTCTAGTGGTGAACAATGTATTAGAGATGATTAAAGTAAATAGATCTCTACAAAAGCTTGATCGCCTACAATCGAAACAAAGATGAGAAAATAGTTTTTCCCTTCACATTAGATAATTGTACAAGAAAGATTTATATATGCGTGTGTTTGTGTATGTGTTTTTCAAAAGAGAGAGAGAGAGAAAACTATCAATCTTCAGTCGACTCAAGGCCTAAGACTCTCCAGTAAAAAGAAAACTATCAACTTAAAATTCCCAATTTTTTTTTTTTAAAGCTCAATCTAATAATTGAGTTAGCCATATTATCAGTTGAAAATAAGATATACAAAATCATTAAATACTAGTGTAGGGTCAGTTTTTGCGGCCCAAGCCCAAGAGGTATGGATTTGGAACCCTCTGAGCCCAAAACAATAAATTTTGTAGAGAGTGGGCGAAAGGGCTAGGCAAATAATGAAAATGACAGTATTAAACAGCAACACCAATGAGAGAAGTTGAATTAATGTGCTCTCGGACTAATATGAGTACTCTGTCCGAAGAGAAGTTGTTCATTGATAATCAAGGGTTACAATTGCTGGAGCTACAACCATCTAAGGTACCCTTTCTCTCTCCTGTTTTTCCTCCCTTCCATCAGAGGTACCCTTCCCTATATAGCATTACCTTCTTACATCTCCTCCGTCCACTTGTTCATCATCCAGGCATCCACTCGAGTACATGTCCCATCATCCCACTTTAGCCTTTGTGAGTGGCGGTAGCTGAGAAAGCACCGTTCAGGTGTCCTGTCCACATAAATGCGGCCAGAAAGGTAGGTACAGGGCATTAAATGTGGTGGTTGAAGTACGCCTCCTTGATATTCCCCTGTTGCTGTTATCTTCATGTGTGTTCGAGGTTCCTCTCCTCCTTACACTTGTCAAATAGATCACTTGAACCTCCCATACTCGCGTTTGATCAAACCTCTTCGGATCCGAGGACTCATGACTGCTCGGACGTATGAGCATCTCCTCGGATGGTATACGTGTTCGTCTCCAGGCATCCCCATTGGCGTGGGCTTCCGACTGAAGGCTTCATCTCCTCGATGAAGAATGTTCCTCTTTTAGGGCCTTGGCCGAATAAGCTGGGCTGGGTTTTTCTCCCCCCACAACTAGATTGAGATGAAAAATTATTAATTAAATATAAAAATGCTCTATTTAAAATTTACCACCTTAGACCTGAAATTGTATTAAGCTAGCTTTGGTATGGAATAATTTCTCTTTTATATTGATGTATTATATTTCGGCTATGTTAATAAATAATTTTATATAAATGTTAAAATTAGAGATTAGAGTAAACATATCTTTACAAGAGCTTGATCGCCTACAAAGAACAAAGATGAGAAAAATAAATTTTCTTTCTCATGTTGGCGAATTGTACAGAAGATATATATATATATATATATAAAGAGAGAGGGAGGAAATCTACGTGTTAGAAACTTGAATGAAAAAAGCTTATGGTTTTGGTTTTGGTTATTGGGTTCGTGAGACAAGTTGAGTCAAGATGGATTTGGACCCATGGTTTTTGTAAATACTGCCTGAAGTGGGTTTTAGTTCAAAGAGATTCGGATCCATGTTTTTTTTTTTTTTTGGTTTTTTACATGGTTATATATGTGTTGTGGGATGTTTTTTGTTGTGTACTGATGTTTTATACATTTTTGAGTTGTGTTAATAAATAGAGTTTATGTCTGTTAAAATCAGAAACAGGATTAAATGTATGGAATAATATCTTGTTGCTCAAAAGTATAGTGTGTGTTAGGTTAGAAAATAATGGTATACATGTCAAAATTGGAATTAGTCTTATTTAGGAGTAATATGCCTAAAGAATGGAACATAGGCAACTAAAGGCATAAGGCCTCTCGTAAAAAGAAAACTAATAACTGAGTTAGTCATATTATCAATTGAAAATGAGATAGAGAAGTGTGGGGGGTAAAAACTCAGAGATACTTAATGGGCCTGGACACCCTGTTAAGGACTATTATACTTCCGAGGAGCAATAGGTGGTTGGGACGACCCATTTGAAGGCAGGAAGCCCGAAAGTAAAGGGGAGTACCGTCCGAAGAGGTCACTATTGGTCCGAGGACGTCCTACTCCTCGGCCACAAATAGCCTTGATCAAACAAACGTGGGGAAGGTCTGAATAATCTTCATAACAATCCCAATGATAAGATAAGATCTAGGTGGATCCGGAGATGATCAGAACTAAAAAATATCTAAAGGAAAAGCTGCTACCACCGTATTTAATGCACTGCAACAGCTTTTCTGGCCGCATTTATGTGGAGAAGACCCCTGAACAATGTAACCTCGGCTACCGCCACTCACAAAGAATTAAAGTAGACACATGACGTGACATGCACTTGAGTAGGTACGCAGATGAAGAACAGGTAGACGATGGAGATGATAGGAGAGGATGCTATATAAAGAAGAAGGGTCCTTGATAATAGGGGACGGAGGAGAGAGAAAAAAAGGAAGAGAAAAGTTTTACTGTAACTCTGAATGTTGTAATCACTGTTCACTTAATAAAATATCTCTTCGAACATACATTTATGGAGTTTTTCAAGCATTAATTCATGTTATCATCATTGCAAGTAACCTAGCCAACAATTGTTTACTTCATAACCAGCCTAGCTCTTTCGTCCACTCTCTACAAATTTATTATCCTGGGTTCGCTGGGCCTTTAACCTATATCTTTTGGGCTTGAACTACAAAAACTGACCCTACAACAAGAATCATTAAATACTTTATCTAGAAAATTACTAATAATTTGAAAGGTTTGTATATTAATTAATAATATACGACTACCTCCATCCCACTTTTTTTGTCTTCTATTCCATTTTGAGATGTCCTAATATATTGTCCTGTTTCTAAAAATAAAAGTCATTAATTTACTAATGTTTCTATTATACCCCTATTAATTTACTAATTCATTTTTTTTGATAAATTTTTTTAAGAGTAGTTTTGGAAACTTATACATTTTTAAAAGGTAGACAGGATAATAAATGATATTTTCTTAAAAAGTTTAACTTTTCAAACAGGACAAAAAAAATGGGACGGAGGGAGTAGTTTTATACATGTTTATATTAGAATTGGTTCATGTATTTTCTTCTATTTATCTTTTAATGTCAATTAATTTTAATTACTAAAGACACTAAGAAAGTGCATCTTGGAATTTAAGGGGAATAAGAGAATAATATTTATATGAGCCTAATATAATGTTATAAACAAAAGTGTTTTGGAAAAAAAAAATTTACATTAAATATGATGCCATATTTTGCATGTCAAATTTTATGGTAACATTGGATATAATTACTTGTCTAGTTGTCTTCATTGAATAGCTAAATATCATTTTGGTATGAAAATGTGACAATAAAAACATTTTTTTTTAATGTATAAATGAAATGATTTCATAGTTTACACATACATATTAGTTCCAACGGTGTGGACGGTAATACTGTTAAAGTGGGAATCACCAACACAATAATAAATAAAAAAATAATCTAATATAACCAACTTAATGTTAAAATTATTTTTTACTGCAGATTGATGAAACAACATCATCCGCCAAGTGAAGGTTATGGCATAAGTAAAGGTGCACCATATTATGATGAGATCACCTATCACTATTATACGCTAACAATACAAACCTTTGAATATGCATGGAAAATAAAAAATATAAAAAATATGTATAGGATAAAGATAAGATAGTGATATATATATATATATATATATATTTAGATGACACTATTAAAACATTTTCATCCTGTCCCACAGAGTTGTAATTATTTTTCAAGGCTAAAAAAACTTGTTCAATTTTGGACTCCATAGTCCATAGTATTACTTTATAGTAACTGTGGAATGTTAGTATTTAAATCTTTTAACATGTTTCTCAAAAAATAAAAGTTAAAACATAAATAGTATTCTCTTTAAAAAATTGTATTATCGACTGTATCTACTCAAGGTGGTTCAAGTTGTGGAAGTTAAATGGGATGTGGAGCAAACTATTGATGAAAGATTTTAAAAATTGTATACAGAAAGAAAGAGATGCCCTAACTGTGTTTGAAGATGCGAGCCACTCAAAGAATAACCCAGGCTGAGAAATAGCTCAAGTTGTAGAAAACATATGGGATCAAGTCAAAATGGCAAGCCTTTTTTAAAAAAAAAAAAAAAAAAAAAACTTTCCTTCAAGTGGGTGAACAGATAAATAAACCAAGTTGCAAATGAATTAACCAAATCAAAATGTGGTGTTTGGTTTTTTGAATTGCTGTATCTTCATCTTTCTTTTAATATAAATATTTTCATGAGGAAAATATAGGATTCTCTTTTTACCCCAAAAAAACCTTTATTTAATGAGTTAAGTAAAGTAAATTTAAGTTGTTTAAGTGTAAACCACCCCACCAGTAAGTTGGGCCAACGCTATATTAGTAGAAGTCTTGTTTTGTTAACATTGCATGAGACCTATTGGGTTGAGATCCCAATTGGGCTTAAATTTTTCACAATTCAGAACTGCATTATTTGATTTGTTTGGGCCTATAGCCCAGTGCCAGCTTAAAAGATAGTACATGAATCCCAGCACTAAGCAGGTTGTGGAGATGCTCAACTAGAAGTACCAACTCATCACTCATCGGACTGTATGAAGCAAAAGTACAAACTCTGCTCCACATCAAAAACTGAAAACGTAGTGCAAAAACTCCTGTTCATGTTTTGTGTTTAAACCTAAATGCTTGAGTTGTAATTTTATTTTCCTAAGTTGAATTGTAATTTGCCGTTTGTATATTATTACGAGCAATGCTAGACTTTTTTTTCCCCACTTCTTCAAAGTTGTAAATTTTGATTAAAACAATATAACTGTTACATAGGTACGATTAACGCTACAAATATTATGTATTTGTAGTGGATAGAATATTTTGAGGGTTTGAGGGAACTCTTGCAAATGAAAAATCTAGCCATTATGCACTCGCACAAAATGAGCATGGCAACCTTGGTAGGGGTGGCAATGAGCACTTTGAAGCTCAAGTTAATATCCAAGAAGAAGACTTACAAAAAAGTGAGTTTTGGCTCTGAGATTTGCATCATGAGAAGGTGGCAATGGGGTATTTATACCCTGACAGGCATTGCTTGGCCTATGGAAACATCATTCCTCTCTATGTTGTTTTAGTTGATGTAACAAGTTCCTACCCATCTTGCTGTCTCAGTTTTTTGGAGTGGATGGGACTTCTTCGGGACAGTCCACATCCATTAAATGCTAAGTGGGTTATTAAGTGATATATAATGATATGAACTGATCAACTAACTAGCATTGTGAACAATGTATTGAGCAAATTGAGTTGGCCACGTGTGCCAATCATGACAAGTGTAATGAAGGTTACCATTTTACCCTTGCATATATACGACCCCAATGATATCAATCTATATCAACAATTATTAAAAAATTTATAAACAATTTATGTTATTAAAATTATGGTATTTTGCCAATGTGCTCAATTCAATTGACACTCCTTCCTTGTAAGTGTTAGGTGGGAGGTCAAGTTGAAAATTCAAAACCTATATCCACTCGATGGGTGTGTAACTTAACATAAAATAAATAAATTATAGTATTTGTATAAAATTTTAATTAAAAAAAAAAAAGGGAAAAAGAAACAGTATGCCGTAACTATGTTTAATTCTCTAAGTATTGACCCAAAATGCTAAGTACAAAATATGCGTTTAACTCAAACCTGCCACCTGCGAGTCTATTGGACATGGTACTATGATAGTACACTGCCAAGCCAACTCAACTAGTTAAGGGATTTATACTCAATAAATTACCAAAATTCAAACAGAAAACAATTATATCGAAATTTGATTGCAGGGAATTTTCATTGCTTTGTCTTTGTCCAGCCTGAGCCGGTCAAGACTGAGATCACAATCAGCATTGGATTTAAAGACTGCATCTGGTACAAATCTTGAAAAATCATCAAGCAAATCTGGATGATCATCAAAAAGAGTTGCAACCTGAAAATTTAAAACAAAAACCACTAAGAATATTAAAATCCAGCCCACTATAAGACTACTGAAAGTTACATGAATTAGAAAACTTCAGAATTAAAAAAAAAAAAAAAAAGATAAAAAAGAGCCTTAACACATGTTTACCTCATTGTAGGCCTTAATTGTTATGCCCTTGTGCTCCTTCTGGTACACATTCATAATGTCTTGGAATGCTTTATAAACACGTTCATCATTCTGAAAGCATTTCTGTACAAAAAAAATTCAACATTAAACTGCAAGGAACCAACATTTGCAGTTGAAATTCAACAAAGCAAAACAATATCTTCACCTTTATTTGTTCACAAAGCTGATAGCTTCTTGAAATTCAACCTTATTTTGTGGAGGACCTAGAAATTCAACTGTTGACTCACTCTTTAAGGTATCTTTGTCTCATAAGAAGCCAAATTTGCATTCACCCCAAAACCTTCAACTTTCCTGGCAGATTTTCTTTTGCCTTCGTTTAACTCAAGGTGTTCAACACTAAGATCATGATCCGCATTTGTGATGGTCCTATCCTGCCGGATAGGATTCTGAAAGAAATAGATTTGTTTGCTCACTATTAAGAATCTATTGAAAAGAATAAAAAGATGAAATGTACAAAGAAGGTACTAAAAAAAAAAAAAAAACCTTTTCCACATTCATTTTCCGCAATGCAGGAGTGGCAGAGCTCCGCACAGTAAAAAGCTGAAATGAGTTTGTGCTAAAGCAGATTCTGCTCCCGGGATAAATTTTGTGAACTCATCAAGCAAATCTAGATGACCATCAAAAAGAGTGGAAACCTGAAATTGAAAAACATAAACCACTAAGAATACCGAAAATTACATTAAGAAGAAAACTTTCCAATTAAACAAGAGCAGAGAAACAAACAGAGCCACAACATGTATTTACCTCACTGTAGACCTCATTCATGTCCTTGTGCTTCATCCGGTACATATTCAAAATGTCTGAGAATGATTTATAAACATGTTCATCATTTTGAAAGCGTTTCTGTAGGAACAAAGGTCATCATTAAACCGCAAGGACCAACATTTGCAACTGAAATTCAACATGACAAAAAGATAATTTCACCTTTATTTTGTTCACAAAGCTTATAGCTTCTAGAAATTCAATCGCCTTCTTTTGTGGAGCAACCTCATCATCATCAAGGGTTATTAGACTTATTTCGTACCCTTTGGCAAGAAGGCGTTAAACCCAAAAATCAAGTAATTATGCCCTTTAAATAATTCCTCACTCTGGCAATGACGTCAACTTTGTCAATTCTGCAAGAACAAACAATGGAAAATCTGTTAACATTTAGATGCAATTNCATTAATCCAAGACAAAAAACTTCATTGGTGCAACGAGTGTACCTTTGAGCCTTAAAATCTTTCAAGACCTCGACGAACGTGTCATATTTTTCTTTTTGGTCTTGAAACGTGTCCTTCACCGCCTTGACATAGGTTAAGGCGTCAGCCATTTTTATTTTCCGCCAGGTAACACCGCCTCCTTCTCCACCCTCCGGGACTTGGGATTGTCCATAGCTTCAAATCCACAAACACATATACCAAGGGCACAATTCAAACTCAAACAATAGTACAGAAATATTACATAACCCATATCTCTTTCCCTCACAAAACCCCATATAAATTCAGCAAATACCATCATACAAAAACTCACCAAGCAAAACACATAAGAGAGGTTAACCCAAAAATTTTGGAAAAAAAAAAAAAGTTACAGAGAAAGAAGCTTACGAGTCTTCACGAGAAGAACCAAAGGGTCTCTTGAATTGAGAAGAGCTATCATAAACGTTGTCTCCTAATCTCTTCATCTCTGAACTGATCCACCACGAAAGAAAATCACAACTCACCAACAAAAAGAAGAACGAAAAAGACCTATAATGAGACACTGTTTCGAGCCTAATTTATTTTAATTAGTTTTGGATAAACATTAATGATATGAATATATGTTGTGTTGATTGAGATAAAATAGTTTTAAATTTGGAAGAGTTAGAGGAGTTTGGATTACCGTTTACGATGAATTATATGATTAGTTTTGCTGATAGAATGCTACAATCAGAGGATTTTTGTAGTTTGGAATGCTCCTCCTTCTGTAGAATTGTAATCCTTGTTTATAGGCTATTTGCTACTAGTATTATTTATCTAGTATGAATGGATTAAACAAATTTGGATAGATCTCTACAGTTGCGGCGGGTTCTTTGGCAAGGGACTGAGGTCATTGCAAGATTACTACGTAAAAAAAAAAAAAAAAGGGAGAAATATATATATATATATATATGGCTAATTAGTTTCTCAAAAAAAAAAAAATATATGGCTAATTACAATTTACCTACTTATGATTTTGTCCACCTAAAGTTAGCTCAGTTAGGGTTTCATAATCCACATCTATTAAAAATGAGGCTAAATAGGTATTTTTGCTCTCTTTTATGTCTCTCGTGTCTCAAAACATTAAAAAAAAAAAAAAACACATAAAAAATGAAGAGAAAACAAGATCAAAAAGTTAGGGTTTTGTAAAAATTAAGAATATACATTACCAACACTATAGAAGCTTCTGTCAAGATCAATCATCTACCACTATTGTTTAATTTTAATTTTTCCTAAACTTGTTCTTTTAAATTTTAGTATCTATATTGAAAATACTGGAACTCAATTAGTCTAATTATTGTTGTCAAGAACTATTTTTCTTGCAATCTTAGGCTCTACAATCCTAATGTCAACAGACTTGGGCATCATCCCATGAATACGGCTAAAATCTAAAGTTGGGTAGTGTTTTTTGCCAAGTTCCATGACTATATGTAAGTACAAATCCAACTGCGCCTAACTGCCTAAGTCTTCCTTCAGTCAAAACTTCTCACCTAAACCCACCTTTAACGAACCCCAAAAACCAATTACAAACCCAGCCATCTTCTGTTTCTTCTCTTTAGTAAAAGGCGAAAGAATAGTTCGCTCTGTGCTCACCGCACATCTCCGTTCTGTTGCTTCTCATATGAGCTATGGAGGTGCAACAAATTTGAAGTCTGAACTTATTGATGGGTATTATTTTCGATTTTTTGGTTTGCCTTTGAATTATTATTATATATTACGTTCTTCTAGAGGATTATAGACTTCACAATGAATTGGGTAAATAAATTCAAATAAACAGGATCATATTGAAAATTTTAACATCCAGATCCAACCACCACAACAAGATTATCGGCCAAAAAAATTATGTATTAATGAGTTCTAACTTATACGTTCAGTCAAAAATTAAAGATATCATTTATGTGGTTGACATCATTAAACCAAATGTTGAAGAAAATATTGGAAAGGTCTTCTATGGTGTTGGTAATGTTTGTTCTTTTTTTGAAAGCTTGGTAATGTTTGTTCTTAATTTTTACAAAACTCTAACTTTTTGATCTTGTTTTCTTTTAATCTTTTATGTTTTGAGAGGAGAGAGACATAATAGAGAGCAAATACATAATTAGGCTAATTTTAATAGAAGTAGATTATGAAACCTTAATTGAGCTAATCTTAGACGGGCAAAGTGGCAAATTTCAAACCACGGGTAGACAACTTAAATTTCGGTTAAACTACAGATAGATAAGTTGTAAGTTGTATAGGCAAAGTTTTTAGAGAAAATTTAATTAGATTCTACAATTGAAGTCCAATTTTGCACCACGTGTCCTAAATTATTTATTTTTAGAGAGTTATATTTCTTAATTTTGGAGTCAAATGTGAGACCACATCATAAATATCCATCTAAGTGAGTTATTATATACAAAAATCAAAGAGTCTAAAATTAATGAATAGAAAAAAAAATGGACAATTTATATTTTCTACGTAATAATATTCTTACAAGACTTTTTAAAGAGTTAAAAAAATACTAAGAATGATTATCAATAATATTTAAATTATATATGTAAGAATTATACTATGCATCTTAATGTATATCTTTTAAATATATTTATACATATGCATGAGGTTATAAATTAGTTACATTTAATCCTTGAGTGATCGAAATGCACAATTGAATAGAACATTAAAAATGATAATTACTAGTGCACACACTCTAGTGTACTCATAGTACCCACAAGTATGATTGCGTTGTAAATTGTGATGTGTACTATGTTTACACTAGAGTGTGTTTAATAGACACCACTCTATTAAAAATTAGTTATGCATATTGTTTTTTTTTTTTTTTTGGTTAAGTCTAACAAAATTTAGTATTAAAGATCAATTCTTGAGAGATCAGGGGTTAATTGGTCTTTTAATACTAAATTCCTTCATATGTAACATAAAAAATAACAATCATGTGTTTTGATAGTTCAAAAAATTAATTGTAATTAGGGTGGAAAAGTGTAATTTGCCCAAAAAGTTAAATGAGTATTTCAATGACTATACCATTTGTCATCATTTTTACCACAATCACTAATGCATGGAACCTAATTTTTCTTCACCACTCACTCAAAAGCTATTTAAAAAAATAAAAACCTCTTTAAGTCACAACAACTTTCACAACTATGGAGGTGATAAGTTGCTAACGGTAGATAATAAAATAATATCAATAATTAGGTAAGATATTGATAAGACCTTACTCAATAAGCAAAGTCTCTTGTCTCTCAAATAAGAGATCCAAGAGCATACACCATATGTTGATATTATCTGTTTAAAAGAAAATTGGCTAATATAAAAACCAATAAAAATTTGTAAACTCACTTGTGAAAGATTCTGAAACAGTATGTGTCATTAGATTTATTGTACTTCCATACCCAAATAATAATAATAATAATAGTAATAATTGTAGTCTGTAAATTATGTCGTCTCTTTCAATTAAGTTATGGACCCAAAACGGAAATACAAAGTTTGCGTTTATCCCAAACATTCCCCAACAAGCATTGGATAGATTACCAAAATTCAAACAAGAAAAAGTTACATTGAAATTTGATTGCAGAAATTACTTTTTCATCGTCCAGCTTTGTATGGTCAACACTGAGATCACAATTAATACAATGCTAAAAGAAAAAGATTTATTGGCTTACCATTATGAATCCATTTAAAAGAATAAAGGAAAAATTCCACACAACTACCCGGGTGTTTAGATTAATACTAAGTAAGTTCAAGATTTCTCAAAACTAATCAATTTTGTCCCTAAAAGACAATTTTGTCCCTAAATGGCTAAACACCATTACTCTCTCTCTCTCTCTCTTTTCTTGTCCCTTTCTATCTCACTTTCTCACCAAACCCATTACCCCCTCTCTTGGTAGTGACGGTTGGAGCTTAGGCCATGTGGAGATCTTTGGCTAGTAAGGTAAGGAAAAAGAATGTGATCCAAATTATGTTCATATATTTTCGTCTTTCCATATGAAAGTTCACTTGGTGTATAAAACACTAGTGAGTGTTTAGACCCCAATTTCAAAATAACCAACACAAACTTATACTTAAACAATATATGTGCGGAATGATAAGTACAAGCAATATCCAAATAAACAAACTACTCTAAACTATAATTAATCACAACACAACAGCAATTAAAAGGCAAGAGTAAGGGTTAGAGAGATGCAAATACAAAAATAACACCGGCACGTGTTATCGAAGAGGAAACCGAAGGACTTGGCGAAAAACCTCTTCGCCGCCTTTCAAGCGGTAAAATGATCCACTAAAGAATAAAGCTGGGAAACACGAATAGCAATAGACCTTCTAAGCCTAATGTATCCAATGCACCTAAGCCCTCCAAGCTTTTAGCTCCAACAAAGTTAAGCCTAACTGTGTTTTCTTTAGCTTTTTGGATCCCGCAATAAGCTCCATATTGCATCTACCATCCTTGGCATCTTCCAATGCTTCCCAAGCTCCAAAAACACTCTCAACACTTTGAATGGGTGTGGGTAGTGTTTGGATACAAATCTCCTTTCAATGGGTATAACAATGGGAGAGGGAAGGAGAAGAGATTACAAAAATTTCTCTCTAAAAATAAGTAGTTCTCTCTCTAATAAGGTGGGTGTGTTATAGGAACATTTCTTAGGGTTTTTCTCTCAATAGGCTCCTCACAATTTCTATGGGTAATGAGAGTATATATAGTATGAGTGATGGGAATACGAAAAGTCACTACTTTTAGTAAAACAGGGGAACTTCGCGGGTCACTCATAACTGGTGCAAGTCGCGAATCCAAGTTATGAGTTAACCTCTTGGATAGGCTCTACTAAGCTGGACACCTGGCTTGACTGTTCACCTTCCTTCATGTGTTTTTCATGTGACCTTCAGCTCTCTTGTTCAAATCTTCACCACTTAATACTAAACTCATTACAAATAAATCCCACAAAAATACAAGGAAATAAATTTGTGCAATTACAACACTATTTGTCATGGAATAAGCCAACACTAATATTATGAGAAAAATCATAACTTAACACCATATATTTGGCTGAGAAAAGAAAGTAAATGTGCTCAAATTTCATAAAACCATAGCTAGAAGATCTAAAGTTATGAGCAAGAAAAGGATTTGGACAACCAAAGTGAATGTAGTTTGGCCAGCGATGTAGTGCTAGCTGATAAGGTAAGGCAACTAGCAGAGATGGTTAGTGGTGACCAAACATAATGTTTGAACTTTTAACTGGTTGTTAGGTTCAGATGATTTGGGTGTGGGTTTGAAAAATTGGATTTTGGGTATATTGTATGTAGATCTATGGGTTTGCTTTTTGATTTGGGTTTTGGGGTTTTTAGTAAATGATGGTTGAATGGATTTTGGGTATATTGTTTGGATTTTTTTTTTTTTTTTTTTTTTGCTGCCCTGGGTTGAAGGTGGTGGCGGCTGTGGGTTGTTGTTGCACTTTTTTTTTTCTTCTATTTGGGTCGGAGGTGGTGCCAACCATGAGTTGTTGCTAATGTTACTGTTTTTAAGTGGCTAGAAAATGTGGAAGATAGAGAGAGAGAGAGAGAGTTGATGCCAAACTGACCTTTAGTAGTGATGGTTGTTCAATGGAGTTGCTGGCACCGATGAACACTTATGGGTTTTGCAGGTGGTTAGCTTCATTGAGAGAGACGAGAGAGAAGACACTAAGAAGAGATAACGATGTTTAGCTATTTAAGGACAAAATTGTCTTTTAGGACTCAATTGGTTAGTTTTGAAAAGTCTTGGATCTAGTTGGTATTAACCCAAACCTCAGTGTAGTTGTTTGGAATTTATCCAAGAATAAAATGATGACATGTAACATCATGATCCTAAGTCCATTTCACATTACTTTTTTCCCTCTTGGAATTGATAGTGTTTTAAGTGTCATTTAAATCACATTATCTCGCCATCCATGAAATGGATCCATTCCAAATGGAGAGCATCCTAATACTTATTGTTTTCACATGTATGTGGGAATGCCAGAGTTTCGCCCATTGGAATGCTCAAATGATTTTCTTAGATATGGGGCATTTTGCGCTAAAAGCAATGCTACTTTTGGTAGAACTATTGTGAACTCATTGAGCAAATAAGGATAATCATAGAAAAGAATGGCAAAAATACTGAAAATTACATGAATAAGAAAACTTATCAAGTAAAAAAAACAGAGCCATAACATATATTTACCATGGTTAGTACCTCTAATGAGAATGTAAAATGTCATATTTTTCTCCATTAATGTTTAGTCTTTTATATTTATTTGGTGCCTAAATGTACTAATTATTCTTATATTTTGATTTAGGATGCAAATGGAGGCGTTAAGTGCAAAACGAAGTTAATTGAGCGATTCTGGACAGCTTTGACATCACTTCGTAATCTGGGCATAACTCTCTCATCAAAGCTCCGATTGAGATGATTCAAGATGCTATGGAACGCCAAGAAACATCTCTAGAACTTTGAGTTTTGAGAGATAATGGCTGAATCAAGGTCGAAATCGGGCTTGAATTTGCTGCACCTGCACTACTGATGTTCTAGAATGTTCCCTTGCTTGAAATTCTAATATGCGGATCTAATGCAGTTTATTTTCGGAAGCTTCCAGATCTAGTGCATGAAAATTCCAGCTGAAAAACACCACTTTCCTAGTTAACTGCACTGTTGACGTTCTGGAATGTTCCTTTGCTTGAAATTCTAATACGTGGATCTGATGCAGTTTATTTTCGGAAGCTTCCAGATTTGGTGCACGAAAATTCCAGTTAAAAAACACCACTTTCCTAGTTATATTAGGACTTTGTTTTATTTCTAATATTTTTCCTTAATTATTCAGATTTGGATATTATTATTTAGAATATTTTTAGGAGATTTTGTAGGCTTAGGAAAGGGGGAATTAACGTGTAAAAGGGGGAGGAGAAATCAGAATTGGACACACACGTCTCTCTCTCCCCTCTTCTCTAACTTCTCCTTTGAGTTTCTGTCATGGCCCTGCGTGTCTGAAACTTTATACTTAGTTGAAGGAAACTGAAGCCTTAGAATCAATATAACTGTGAGATCTAATTTGTTTTTATTGTTCAATTTATGCTTTGAATATCGGATGTTCTTTTGTGCCTATTTTAATGATTGTCTCATTTAATTACTAGGAGGCCTACTAGTTTATTATTCGTTGCAATCTACTGCTAGGTTAGATATTAAATCCGTAATTGTTTTATCTCTCTAATTTATGAAACAACCAAGATTTAATGATTTGCTGCGTCAGAAATTATTAGATCTTAGGAAGAATGCTCAACTAAATTAAATACATCCGTTTGTGCTTGTATTGTTTAGTTTCATCGTTCTTTCTAATTCTTAAGGCCGCTACTAGATTAAACATTTAGCACTTGTCTTGGGTTGTTTAATAATTAGGGTTTATTAGATCGCTTGTTTTCTAATTAACTGCGACTAAGGAGAGGTAGGAAAATAGTTCCAATGGTGAATATTCAAAGTGTGGATTGATATATACTTGTATCGATGGTTAGTTGTAAAATTATGATGGTGGATGTTGACTTAGACCAAGGTTTGTTCTTTTGATTGAATTCAATATTTTAATTTGACTTGTTCCTTAGTTCTTTTTTTTTTTTTTCTTAGAATTGTTTTCATTATACTCAACCCCCCCCCCCCTCCTTGTTCATGTAGCATAAAACTAAGTTAGATATTCTCCGTGGGAACAATCCTTACTTGCACTACTACATATATTTTTAGGAGTACAGGTTTTATTTTTGAAAGTGTTTCTGTAGAAATAAAATTCATCATTAAACCAAAGAAACCAACATTTTCTGTTGAAATTCAACAGAGCAAAACAGTATATTAACTTTTTATCTTGTTCACAATTCACAAAGCAAAACAATATATTCGCCTTTATCTCGTTCACAATTCACAAACCAAGATTCTTTGAAGAAACAGATGCTTCTTCTGGAAGAAATGTTGTGAACTCATCAACCAAATCTGGATGACCATCAAAAAGAGTGGAAATCTGAAATTGTAAAACAAAAACCTCCAAAAAATACTGAAAATTACATTAACGAAAAAAAACTTTCCAAAAGGAGAGCAGTGAAACAAACAGAACCATGGCATATATTTACCTCATTGTAGACCTTATTTATGTCATTGTGCTCCTTCCTGTACGTATTCATAATGTCTAAGAATGCTTCATAAACACGTAGATCATTTTGAAAGCGGATCTGTAGGAAAAAAAGGTCATCATTAAACAGCAAGGAACCAACAATTTCAGTTGAAATTCAAAAGAGAAAAACAATATTTTCCCCATTATCTTGTTCACAAAGTCGATAGCTCTTCCAAATTCAACCTTCTCCCTTTGTGGAGCAGCCTCATCATCCTCAAGGGTTATTTCATAGCCCTTTTGCAGGAAGATGTTAAACCCAGAAATCAAGTTATTATGGCCTTCAAATAATTCCTTCACTCTGGCACTAGCACCAACAGTATCAGTTCTGAAAGAACAAACATTGGCATAATCCATTAGGTTTTCAATGCAATGTTCCATTAATCCAAGATAAAAACTTCATACTGTACCTTTGAGCCTTCAAATCTTTTAAAACCTCAAGGAACATGTCATATTTCTCTCTTTGATCTTGAAATGTTTCCTTCACTTCCTTGAGATAGCTTGAGGAATTATTTGTTATTTTCCCTGCGGTACAACCAAGATCACTACCTCCTCTGCCTCCACTTGCTGGGACTTGGGATTTCCCATATCTTCACATTATATTTATAAATTTAGCATAGCCACAATTCATCCAGAACTATAAACATCTATAAACTCAACATATTCCTACTATCAATGTGATTGCTATGTGAATACAAAAGTTTATAACTTGCTGATACCTAGTCAATTTTAACAGCAAACTGATTTCTGGCATTCCTCAGTGGAAAACTAGGATTCAAATCCCTCCACCCATTGTTGTAATCATCCAATTCCCTCCAAAAAAAAAAAAATACACAAAAGGAAAATTTTCCAAGCATTCTTGTCACAACTCAATTAAAAAATTATAAAAATTTGCGTAAAAATTAAATCCAATTACAACAAGAAGAACCCATTACGAAACAAGCCAATAGGATGATTCAAATTCAAACAATAGTACAGAAATATGGCCCATATCTATCTTCCCTCACAAAAATTCAGCAAATTCCACCATACAACAAATCACCAAGTAAAAAGCAAGCAGCTTTTCTCGTACGAAAGATTTTCTAGCAAAACAAACAGAACTTAAAGTATGAAACAATTCAACCCCCCACAAAAAAAAAAAAAAAAAAAAAAAAAAAAAAAAAGCCACAAAAGGAAAAATTTCCAAGCATTCTTGTCACAACTCAATTAAAAAATTATCACAGAAAAATTTGCGTAAAAATTGAATCCAATTACAACAAGAAGAACCCATTACAAAACAAGCCAATAGGATGATTCAAATTCAAACAATAGCACAGAAATATGGCCCATATCTATCTTCCCTCACAAAAATTCAGCAAATTCCACCATACAACAAATCACCAAGTAAAAAGCAAGCAGCTTTTCTCACACGAAAGATTTTCTAGCAAAACAAACAGAACTTAAAGTATGAAACAATTCTACCCCCCACAAAAAAAATTCCATCATACAAAAAATCACCAAGCAAAAAGCAAACAACTTTCCTCACAAGAAACATTTTCTAGCAAACCAAACAGAAGTTAAAGAAACAAACAATTCCAGCCCAAACATTCCACCACCCCACAAAAAATTCCATCGTACAAAAAATGAAAAAATCATCAACCAAAAAGCAAGCAACTTTCCTTGCACCAAAGATTACCAAACCAAAAAGAGCTTAAAGAATCAAACAATTCTTCCCAAAAAATCAAAGCTGTAAAAACAACAAAAGAGAAAAAGCGTATAGAGAAAGAAACTTACGAGTCTCCACTCGAAGAACCAGACGGTCGCTTAGACTGCGAAGAGCTACCATCGTCTCCTTTTCTCTTCATTTCCGAACCAAATTCTCAATTCTCAAATCACCAACTAAGAAAAACAAAAACAGAAACCTAGAAACTTCTTATAGGTCTCTTTTTTTCTTTGTGCTTTTTCCCTCCCATTTAACAATTTTGACGTTAATATGGACCCACTTGGGTCTAAAGGCTCTAAACTCATTTGAATGCAAGCACGTGCTAGCGTCTCAACTGATAGTCAAGTGTTTTGTAACCCAATTGATTAACACTTTTTAAAATAAAGATATTTGAGATTTCAATTCCTAGCACATAAGGTCGTAACTATGAAATTATTAAAATGGCGTTGACTCAATTTTGACAGAATTTAATTTGTTACCTTTCAAAAGTTAATGTTTTAATTTTGTATTTTTAAAATGAATACAAATTCCTTATTCCATAATTTGTGATCCTAATAAAACTTAATTAAATTATTAAGCTCATTTTTCTTTAAAAAAAAAAAAGTATTGCAATTTACACAATTGACCCTGATATTTAATTTTATTAAAGCTAAGTTTCAAATATTAAAATATATCAAAATAAATTTATTAACAAATCGAATATATATTTTTTCAAGTACTATCATTTGTACCATTAATGTCTCATATTTGGATATTTCTTTAAGCATTATAATAAATCAATTTAACATTTTAAGTCTTAAACCTTTCTTTAAAAAAAAAAAAAAATCTTAAACAAGCATTTACAAATAAATGAAAAATTAACAACAAAAACACCAAATTTGTGATTAATACATAACAAAAATATTGTTAATAGTAAACATATGTAAAAGTGATGTTGTTTTAACTTGTAGATATAATATAATGTTGGTTTGGCAAAGCCCATCATTTTTATGGCCTCATTTGCAACTTGTGATGAAAGTACTAGTTGCCAATAGTCTTATAGTTCAATTGACATATCTTAGTATCGAAGTAAATATTCATGGTTTGAATTCTTCCATCCCCAATTCACATATAAATTTATTTGATTTTTATTTCAATAGTAAAAAAATTAAGGAGAAAAGTTTAGCTACAAAACTAATTGTAGCCTAAGACTATAACCTTGCTCAATAAAATAAACATTACTATATATTTTAAAACTTTAATTATTGAATTGCATGTTTTTTACGCTCTTAATACACATGTCAAATTTTATATCAACCGTATATTATTTACTATATAATCTATAAATTTATATTTTATGCATAATTTTAAACTACAAAAATATACAATTTAAATAATTTATTGATGACATAGTTATTAATCTTTAATTTTCTAGAAATTTTGCAAGCATAGAGAATATAAGAAGAAGATGTAATCCAATTGTAGATTTGTCAAAATCCACCACCAATAAAAAAATATTGAGTAAGGTTGTAGCATTAAACTACAACTAATTTTATAGCTAAACGTAGTCCAAAATTAAATGCTAAACCAGACTTGACTCTCTTACACCCCATACAAAAAAAGAAAAAGAAAAATGTTGTCTCTTTCAATTATATTATTGACCCAAAATGCAACTATAAAGTTTGTGTTTAACCCAAAACTGCCCCCTGCGAGCATTGGTGCCAAGTAGTTAAGGGAAAATATTCAATAAATTACTAAAGTTCAAACTTAATTTAATTGACATGGGAAGTAACGATAGAATGCTAAAAGAAATATATTTATTGGCTTACTATTGTGAATCCATTCAAAAGAATAGAATGAAAGTTACATGCTCCGAGTACATTTCAGGTTACTTTTTACTTTTATTTATTTATTTTTCCTGAATTTGACACTGCATTGAATGTAAATCCGTGAAAAGGATCCATTTCAAATGGAGAGGATCCTGAGCATTTCCACATACATGGGGGCATGCCAGAGCTCTCCTCATTAAAATACTGAAAGCAGTTTCATAGATATGGGGCATCATGTGCTAAAAGTGATGCTGCTTTTGGTAGAAAAGTGAACTCATCAAGCAAATCCGGATGATCTGAAAAGAAGTGGCAAACTAAAAATTGTAAGCAAAAACTACTAAGAAAACTGAAAATCAAGGCCACTAAAAATACTGAAAGAATTACTTGAATAAGAAACTTTCCAATAAAACAAGAGCATTGAACAAACAGAGCCATAACATATATCTACCATAGTTATTACCTCATTGTAGACCTTGGTTTTGTCCTTGTTCTCCTTCCTGTACATTTTTAAAATGTCTACGAATGCTTTATGATGTCTATCGTTTTGATGATAGTGTTTCTGTGGGAACAAAATTCATCATTAAATTGCAAGAAACCAGCATTTGCCGTTGAAATTCGACAGAGCCAAAAAATATACACATTTCACAAACCAACATTCTTTGCTGAAACAGGTTCAGCTTTCGGAAAAAGAAATCTAGTGAACTCGTTTATTAAATCCGCATGACCCTTAAGAAGAATGGAAATCTGAAAATTGTAAAACAAAAAACCTTTAAGAATACTGAAAATTACATTAACAAGAAAAACTTCCAAAACAAGAGCAGTGAAACAAACAGAACCATAGCATATGTTTACCTCATTGTAGACCTTATTTATGTCCTTGTGCCCCTTCGGAACTCATTTAAAATTTTTAAGAATGCTATGTAAACATGTTCATCATTTTGAAAGCGTTTCTGTAGGAACAAAAGTCATGATTGAACTGCTAGGAACCAACATTTGTTGTTGAAATTCAACAGCGCAAAACAATAATTTCACCTTTATTTTGGTCACAACGTTGAGAGCTTCTGCAAAATCAATCTTCTTAGTTTGTGGAGCAGCCTCATCATGCTCAAGGGCTAATTCAGACCCCTTTGGCAAGAAGATGTTAAACCCAGAAATCAATTTATTATGCCCTTTGAATAATTCTTTCACTTTGGCAATGGCTCCTGACACATCACTTCTGCAAGAACAAAAAATGGCACAATCCGTTAGGTTTTAGATGCAATGTCAATTAATCCAAGACAAAAACTTCATACATGATGCAAGTTTTATTTTTATTTTGATAAATAAAGACAAAGGTAAACTTCAAACATGCAATTACGGTACCTTTGAGCCCTAAAATCTTTCATGATCAAAAGGAACATGTCATATTCTCTCTTTGGTCTTGAAGTGTTTCCTTCACTTCCTTGAGATAGATTAAGGCATCATTTTCTGTTTGTTCCTGCCCGGTACGACCAAGATCACTATCTTCTCCGCCTCCACTACATCTACAGTACAAATATTCCATAAACACAATATATTCATACTATCAATGTGATCTCTATGAGAGTACAAAAGTTTATAACTTGCTGAGACCCAGTCAATTCTAACAGCAAACTGATTCCCCGGATTCAAATTTCTCATTAGTGGCATTGCTTGTTCTCCTTTTAGATTCGAATCCCATTTTTGTAATCTTCAATTTATCAACAAAAAGAAAAAAAAAATCCCACAAAAGGAAAAAAAATTCCAAGCTTTCATATGTTACAAGTCACCTAAAATTAAATTCTAATTACAAAAAAAGCAGAACCCATTACAAAGCCAGCCAAGAGCATGGTCAAAGAATTCAGCAAATTCCATCATACAAAAATTACCAAGCAAAAGCATTACAAAGGTTAAATGAAAAGGCAAAAAACTAAACTTAAACTGTTACACAAAGCATTTTCTAGCGAACCAAACAGAACTTAAGGAAAAAAAAATTCTACCTAGAAAAAATAATTGTTAAAAAAAAAAAAAAAAAAAAAAGAAGAAGAAGAAGAAGAGAAAACCGTACAAAAAAAGAAACTTACAAGTCTTCACTAAAAAAACCAGACTGTGAAGAGCTACCATCGTCTCTTAATCTCTTCATTTCCAAACTAATCCTCCACGAAATTCTCAAATCACTAACCAAGAAAAAAAAGAGACGAAGAAATGTAAAATAAGAGACCCTATAAGAATTTGAGAATTCATAATAAGAACTACAAAAAGCATATATCTCCCATGAAAGAAAAAGAGTTTCAGGGGATGTCGCAGAGTTGAATGACAAGTGTCTTCAATAAGAAGCTGTTAATGCAAAGTTGTTTGCCCAAGAAACCAAAGAAAACAATATAAAAGAAAACCAGTTCTTGCAAATTGCCGAACATCAGGAAAGAAAAGATAAGAGAGCCATTATGAATTATTTAGATAGGAGATGGAACAAACTATATAGTGTAAGGTGTAAGCACTGGGAAGTGATTTTTTTTTTTTTTTTTTTTGAGAAACCACTGGGAAGTGATTTTGGAAGTGAAATCTTGCTGTTATAAATAGGAATCAGAAGTTGAGAATTCATTTTGGGTTTTGGTTAAATTTTTCTGGCTAACCAAATCAATATCCGAAATATAGAGAAATAAATAGAAAAAAAAGGTAAAACTTACAGATGTAAAGGGTCTCTCTCTGTCTCTCTTTCTTGCTCACTTTCTCTCTCTCCAATCCACACGGCTTCTTTTTTCCTTTTTTCTCTCCCATTTTCATGTTAACGTCTACTTATATGATTGCAGACAACACTTGCCACGTGTATATATTATTTAGTAATTAATAAACGTACAAAGTTTGAGAACAATCTTTGTTGTAGCATTAGGCTACGACTCTACTCAATATCTATTAGTAGATTGCATTTTATTATTATATTTTTTATATTTGTAAAATTTTTTTTAAAAAAATTAAAGATCATAGCTATATTATTGTCTCTTTTTCTCTTTATTTCCAAACCAAATTCTCAATTCTCAAATCACTAACCAAGAAAAAAAAGAAACCAAGAAACTTAAAAGACAGAAGGAATTTACGAATTCCTATAGGTCTATTTATTATAAAATTTTTTATAGCTTTTTCCCCCTCCCATTTAACAATTTTGATGTTAACGACTTCTTATATATGGTAATGGGACCACTTGGGTCTAAAAGCTCTAAACCCGTTTTAAATGCAAATATGTGTTCTCGTCTCAACGGATACCTTTGCCCTAAGTCAAGAGTTTTGTGACTCAATTGATTAATACCGTTTTGATATCTACATCTAGGATTCAAATTTATTGCCTGTAAGGTCATAACTATGAAATTATTAGAACGGTGTTGTCTCAATTTTAATAGGATTTAGTTTGTTACTTTTCAAAAGTTCATGTTTTAATCTTGTACTTTTAAAATGAATACAAATTTCTTGTTCCATAATTTGTATTCCACTTTATACTCCTCCACTAATCTTAATAAAAATTAATTCAATTATTTAATCTCATTTTTCAATAAAATATTGCAAGTTACACAAGCGACCCTAATATTTTAATTTTATTAAAGCTAAGTTTCAATATTAAAATATATCAAAGCAATAAATTTAAAAGTTTTTTCACAATCCAGAATAAATAAATAAATAAATCTAATATATATTTTTTCAAGTACTATCATTTGTAACATTAATATCTCATATTTAGCTATCTCTTATAATAAATAAATTTAATATTTTGAGGCTAAATCAAGCATTTACAAATAAATGAAAACTTAACAATAAAAACACCAAAACCTTGTTGCAAATAAAAAAAAAAATTCAAAAATTCAATAAATTGTACTCTATAAAACTAATATATTATTCATAAGTCAAAGAAAATATAAGAAAATTCTAATGGACAGAATCAAGTCTTTAGGTTAAGAGATTCTCAACAAACAATAAAAGTCCTTAGGTTAAGAAATAAGAATGATTTGAAAAAAGAAAAAAGAAAAGAAAAGAGCAAAAGGAGATTACTTAATTAAAGCCCTTCTACTTAGACTCAACAAGCAAAACTCACAAGACAAAATAAGAAACAGCTAAAAATAAGAAACACTATTCTTCCATTGCTCTATCTCTCTCTTTTTTCTTTTTTCTTTTTTTTTTAAAAAGCAAAATCTTGTTTTGGTAAAATTATTATTATTATTTTTAGAGGTCATATATTGGAAACACTTAGATAGATAACCGTTTATTAATTTTTTGGATTTTTTTTTTTGGGGGAGCTCATATTTTTGGATGTAATATTTAAAAGGTACATACACTATCACAATAAAAAAAAATGACAAGCCTTTTTCAACTTTCCTTCGAGTGAATGAACGGACTCAACAAACAATTTTCATGTGAATTAGGCAAGTGGACTGCTAAATAAATCTTTAAATGTGAAATTCTTGGGAGTGCCCTCTCATAGTTTGTTTCTTTGTATATTGTAATGTGGTGTTCGGTCTTTTGGGATTAGGAATAACAATGAGGCGGGGTTGGATTATGAGGACCTTTGTTTAGAAATTTTTTTGATTTTGGAAATACCTAAAATCAAACGATGCACATATTATTTTGGAATTTTTAAAATGATTGTTGTGATTAATACATAACAAAAATATTGTTAATAGTAAACCTAAGTAAAAGTGATATTGTTTTAAGTTGTGGCTAAACTATAGTAGATGTTAGACAGAGCAGATAAAGAATGTTGGTTTGGCAAAAGCCCAATGTTTTTTTCGCTTCATTTGCAACTTGTGATGAAAGTAGTTGTGAAGAGCCTTATTGTTCAATTGACATCTCTTGATATTGAAGTAACTAGTCATAGTTCCAGTTCTCCCATCCCCAATTCAAAAATAAATTTATTTGATTCTTTTTTCAAAAGTAACAAATGAAATGCTAAACCACTGTAAAGCTGCCCCCTGCGAGCATTGGTGCCAAGTAGTTAAGGGAAAGTATTCAATAAATTACCAAAGTTCAAACATAATTTAATTGACATGGGAAGTAATGTTAGAATGCTGAAAGAAATAGATTTATAGGCTTACTATTATGAATCCATTCAAAAGAATAAAATGAAGAATGTTACAGGCTCTGAGTTCGTTTCAGGTTACTTTTTACTTTCTGAATTTGACAGTGCATTGAGTGTCAATCCGTAAAATGGATCCATTTCAAATGGGAAGGATCCTAACACTAACCATTTCCGCATGTATGTGGGCATGCCAGAGCTCTTCTCATTATACTAAAACCAGTTTCGCAGATATGGGGCATTATGTGCTAGAAGTGATGCTACTTAGTGGTAGAAAGGTGAACTCAGCAAGAAAATCAGGATGATCATAAAAAAGAATAGTGGAAACCTGAAAATTGTCAACAAAAACCACTAAGAAAACTAAAAAACAATGCCACTAAGAATACTGAAAAAATTACTTGAATAAGAAACTTTCCAATAAAACAAGAGCATTGAACAAACAGAGCCATAACATATATCTACCACGGTTATTAACTCATTGTAGACCTTGGTTTTGTCCTTGTGCTCCTTCCTGTACATTTTTAAAATGTCTACGAATGCTTTATAATGTCTATCTCTTTGATGATAGTGTTTCTGTAGGAACAAAATTCATCATTAAATTGCAAGAAACCAGCATTTGCTGTTGAAATTCAACAGAGCCAAAAAATATATTCACAATTCACAAACCAACATTCTTTGCTGAAACACGTTCAGCTTTTGGAAAAAAGAAATCTATTGATCTCATCCATTAAATCCGCATGACCCTTAAGAAGAATGGAAATCTGAAAATTGTAAGACAAAAAACCTCTAAGAATACTGAAAATTACATTAACAAGAAAAACTTCCAAAACAAGAGCAGTGAAACAAACAGAACCATTGCATATATTTACCTCATAGTAGACCTTATTTACGTCCTTGCGCCCCTTCCAGAACTCATTTAAAATGTCTGAGAATGCTATATAAACTTGTTCATCATTTTGAAAGCGTTTCTGTAGGAATAAAGGCCATCATTAAACCGCAAGGAACCAACATTTGCAGTTGAAATTCAACAGAGCAAAACAATATTTTCACCTCTATATTGGTCAAAATGTTGATAGCCTCATCATCCTCAAGGGCTATTTCATACCCCTTTGGTAAGAAGATGTTAAATCCAGAAATCAAGTTATTATGCCCTTCAAATAATTCCTTCACCCTGATCGTGACATCAACAATGCCAATTCTGCAAGTAGAAACAATGGCACAATCCATTAGGTTTTAGATGCAATGTTCCATTATTCCAGGACAAAAACTGCATAAATGCAATGAGTGTACCTTTGATTCTTAAAATCTTTCATGACCTTACAGAACATGTCATATTTCTCTCTTTGGTCTTGAAATGTTTCCATCACTTCCTTGAGATAGTTCAAGCCGTCATTCAATGTTACTTTCCCCAGAGTACCACCACCGTCTACTGGGGTTTGGGATTGTGCATAGCTTCAAATCCACAAATATACATATAATTAAAATAATTACACATCATCCCAAACTATTATATTTATAGTACAGTTTTTCCATAAACACAGAATATTTGTACAATCAATGTGATCTCTATGAGAGTACAGCTTATAACTTGCTGATACCCAGTCAATTTTAACAGCATACTGAGTCCCAGTGTTCAAATTTCTCATCGCATTGCCTGCTCTCCTTTACTTGGAGAACTAAGATTCAAATCCCTCTCTCCATTAATTTTTGTAATCTTCAAATTATCAACCAAAAAATAAAAATTCCACAAAAGGAAAAAATTCCAAGCATTCATATCGTATGTCAAAGTCACTTGAAAAATCCTCACATTAAAACTTGCCTAAAATTAAATTTCAATTAAAAAAGGCAGAATCCATTATGAAGCCAGTCAAGAGCATGATTCCAAAAATTCAGCAAATTCCATCATACAGAAAAATATCAAGCAAAAGCATTAGAGAGGTTAATTGAGAAAGCAAAAAATGAACCTTACTCAGAAAGATTTTCTAGGAAACCAAACAGAACTTAAAGAATCAAAAATTCTATTTAAAAAAAAAATGTAAAGAGAAAAGCGTACAGAGAAAGAAACTTACAAATCACAACGCGAAGAAGCAGACAGCTGCTTAGATTGCGAAGAGCCACCACTGTCTCCTAATCTCTTCATTTCCAAACTAATCCACCTCAAAAGTCTCAAATCACTAAACACCCCCCTCACCCTCCACCCCCCCAAAAAGAAAGACCAGTAAGAACTTGAGAATTTACAAAAAAGAAGAAGAAGAAGAATTTTATCAGACTAAAGATACTGCAAGAAAGATATTGCAATCGTTTATCAACATGAGTCTTGAATAATAAGTAGTGAAAGCAAATTTGTGTGCAAAGAAGGATAAGAAAAAAAGAAACCAAAGAAGATATTGAAAAAGAAAACCGGCCCTTGCAAATTGCAGAACACCAGCTTTTCTTGTTTTCTTTTGGATAGGAGTATTAGGAGAGAAGATTGGTCACTACTAATTATATATTTAGATAAGAGGTGTAAGCACTGGGAAAAAAAAAAAAAAGATTTTGGGTGTGAAATGTTGCATTTGGAAATTCATTAGTCCCTCTCATCCTAACTATCATATTATCAAAACGGTTTTGCAACAATTTTGATAGGATTTAATTTGTTATCTTTCAAAAGTTTTTTTCATTTTATATATACTTTTACTATTATCGTTTAATTTAGACCACCCTTAAACTATAGAATTTAAAGAGAAATTTTCCCTTTATTTTAACAGAAAAATTAGGTACAGTTTCTTAAGATTATGTAGTTGTGTTTGATTTAATTTAGTTGTTCTGGGGAAGTGATTTGAGTGTGACCTACTGAGAAGAAAGAGTAATACACTAGCCAGTGCAAAATAGTTCTTAAAATGTGAAATCCTTGGGGGTGTCTTCTCATATTCTATTTCTTTGTTTGTTCTAACGTGGTGTTTGGTCTTTTGGGATTATGGATGACAACGATGCAGCGTTTGAACACGAGTGCCTTATCCCCATCCCGTCCCCTCTTTGGGACAAGAAAAAATTGTGTGGAATAGACTCAAGTAAGTTTCGTTTAGGGCAGGTTAGAAATATTTTATTTATCTTAATGAGATGACTTTGACATCGATGAAATAAAATTAAAAAATAAATGAGAAGGTTGACTAAGAGATGTGGCATTTAATTAGTTACTTCTGAAATAAAAAATCAAATAAATTTAGATGTGTGATGTAGAGAGGACTGATGCTTAATTTGTTACTTCTTAGTTACAATCTCAAAGATTAATTTTATTTGTTACTTTTTAAAATTTTAGAATTTAATTTGTTACTCTTTAAACAACATGGTTTTATTTATTACACCCCTAAAGTTTAAAATGAAATTTCCCTGATCTTTCTCACAACTCCCCTCCCCCCCCAAAAGGGGTGTGGATTTGAGCAATGAACATTGGAATTTTTTTATTGCTTTGTCATTGTCAAGCTCTGGCTGGTAAGCACTATTAACATTGGAAGTAATGATAGAATGATGAAAGAAATAGATTTATTGGCATACCATTTCTCTGCTGAAACAGGTTCAGTTTTAGGAAGAAATCTAGTGAACTCATCAATTAAATCCGCATGACCATTAAGAAGAATGGAAATCTGAAAATTGTAAATCAAAAACCTCTTAAGATTACTGAAAATTACATAAACAAGAAAACCTTTCAAAACAAGAGCAGTGAAACAAACAGAACCATAGCATGTATTTACCTGATTGTGGACGGTATTTATGTCCTTGTGCCCCTTCTGGAACTCATTTAGAATGTCTAAGATTATCATACAAACAGTTACATCATTTGAAAGCACTCCTGTAGGAACAAAGGTCATCATTAAAACGCTAGGAATAAACATTTGCAGTTGAAATTCAGCAGAGCAAAACAATAATTTCACCTTTATCATAATTATAGCTCTCCAAAATTCACTAATGTCAAGGGCCTTTCGCAAGAAGATGTTAAACCCAGAAATCAAGTTATTATGCCCTTCAAATAATTCCTTCGCTTTGGCAATGACTTTAGAAGCATCAGTTCTGGAAGAACAAACAATAGCATAATCCGTTAGGTTTTAGATGCATGTCCATTAATCCAAGACAAAATCTTCATACATGCAATTACTGTACCTTCGAGCAAAAAAAAATTTCATGACCATAAGGAACACCTTATATTTCTCTCTTTGGTATTGAAGCGTTTCCTTCACTTCCTTGAGATAGGTTGAGGCATCATTTTCCGTTTGATCACTGCCTCCTCTGCCTCCACTACATCTATAGTACAAATATTCCATAAACATAACGTATTCATACTAATCAATGTGATCTCTATGAGAGTACAAAAGTTTATAACTTGCTGATACGGTATCAACAAAAAGAAAAAAAAAATCCCACAAAAGGAAAAACTTCCAAGCTTTCATATCATATGTCACAAGACACCTAAATTTAAATTCCAATTACAGAAAAGCAGAACCCATTACAAAACCAAGCAAAAGCATTACAAAGGTTAAACGAAAAGGCAAAAAAACTAAAATTACAAACAGAACTTAAGGAATAAAAAATTCTACCTAGAAAAATAATTGTAAAAAAAAAAAACACATAAGAGAAAAGCATACAAAGAAAGAAACTTACGAGTCTCCACTTGAAAAACCAGACTGCAAAGAGCTACCATCATCTCTTAATCTCTTCATTTCCAAACTAATCCTCCACGAAATTCTCAAATCTCAAGTCACTAACCAAGAAAAAAAGAAACGAAGAAACATAAAATAAGAGACCCTATAAGAATTTGGGAATTAATAATAAGAACTACAAAAAGCATATATCTTCCATGAAAGAAAAAAGAGTTTCAGGGGATGTAGCAGAGTTGAATGACATATCTCTTCAGTAAGAAGCAGTTAAAGCAAACTTGTTTGCCCAAGAAGGATAAGAAAGAAAGAAACCAAAGAAAACCAGCTCTTGCAGGTTGCAGAACATCGGGAAAGAAAATAAAAGAGATGCAAGAAAGAAACTATAGTGTAAGCACTGGAAAATGATTTTGGGAGTGAAATCTTGCTGTTGGAAATAGGAATCAGAAGTTAGGAATTCATTTTTCGCTATCTGAATTTAGAGAAACAAACAGTAAAAAGAAGTATAACTTACAGGCTTTACTTCTTGTTTGCACCAACACTTCTCTCTGTCTCTCTTTCTTGCTCTCTTCTCCACGCGGCTTCTGTTTTTTTTTTTTTTCCCTCCCATTTTGATGTTAACGTCTACTTATATGGACACACTTGGGGTCTAGACCCGTTGGTCCTTGGGACAACACTTGCCACGTATAATATATTATATATATATGTATATATAAATTACTATCTACTTATGACAATTATTAAGCCAAATGATGTAAACTGTTGATTTTTTTTAGAAACTATAAATGGTTGAATTCAATATAGTGTTTTAAAAAAGAAATCATTATCAAGTGATTAGATTGGTTAGTTAAAACTTTCTCAAAAAAAGAAAAAAGAAAAAGAAAGATTGGTTAGTTAGGAAAAAAGATATTCAAATTTGGGGGTTTCTCTTATAGGTAAAAGCTAACGAATGCTCTAGAAAATATTTTTAGAAACTTTTTATGAAAAAAAAAAACAATTAATTTTTATGATGGTTTATTAACAATTAAAATAACTACATATTTTGAAATTTTAATTATTGGATAATTACATTCTTTCTGTTACTAACAAACATTCTTGCTAATTAGATGTTATTTACTATTCAATTCGTATTACAATGAATTTTATGATTAATTTTGGATAGAATGATATCTGACTTGGTGATTGCGAAAAAAGTCAATGCGTTAGCCCCAATCCGAGTATTTTTGTCTTTTTGAATGTTCCTCCTTATGTAGAACTGTACTACTTGTTTATACCACTTTATAAGCTATTTGCTACTATGATGCCTTCTATTCTTTAGTATGAATGAATCAAAAAAATTTGAACAGATCTCTACAAGTGCAGTGGGTTTTTTGGCAAGGGACCCATATGTTATTGTAATGGGTGCCCTTAGGACATTTTTTTTCCTCTTTGAAAAGGCTAGGCATTTGTTAATAGACAATTTTAGAAAAATTTTAATAGTACTTTTATGAAAAACATAAAAAGCCGTAAAAAATAACAATTTTTTTTTTCTCAAAAAAAATTTCTAAAAAAATTTCTTAAATAAATGCTCTTAGAACATCCGTTAACTTTTCCAATATTAAAAAGGATAATTACTAGTGCGCACACATTAAAAAAGATAATTACTAGTGCATACACATTAGTGTACACATGGTACACACAAGTCATGATTGCCTTGTAAATTGCAACTTGTGCATACTATAAGTACACTATAATGTGTATAATAGACACCACTCTATTAGCATTGAAGACTAATTTTTGAGATGGGTGAATTGGCATTTTAATGCTAAATTCCTTCGTATATAATATATTAAAAAAAAAGGGCATAAGGGTGACATTAAAACATTATTATAATTTTTTTTGGAGGGGGGGGGGTTGGTAAATCATGTGTTTGATAGTTCAGAAGGTTAAGTGTAATTAGGGTGAAAAATTAGAGTGAAAGTGTAATTTGCCCCAAAAATAAATAAGTGTTTCGATGACTATACCATTTGTCATAACTTTTACCACAACTTGCTAAAATGGTTGATTGTGAGTAATTGACAATTACTAACACATGGACCCTCATTTTTCACCACTCACTTTGGACCGCGTCAAAGTCGTGTCCCTATAACTTTTCAAAATTAAAAAGCATAGCTATTAAAAAAAAAAAAAAATCCCTCTTAAGTAACAACAATTTTCATATCTATGAAAGTGACAAGTTGTTAATGATAGATAATAAAATGAAACTAATAATTGGCTAAGACAAAACCAATAAAGAGTTGAAGTGCATTTGTGAAAAATATTGTAAAAATTGTTCTCATCAGAGTTATTTATGAAACAATATGTATGTCATTAGATTTATTGTATTTCCATACTCAACAAACAAACAATTAAGTTATTGACCCAAAATGCAACAGAAAAGTTTGTGTTTATCCCAAACAGCCCCCGGTGAGCATTGGTACCTATTAGTTAAGGAAAAAAAATTCAATAAATTACCAATATTCAAACATAGAAAAATTATATTGAAATTTGATTGCAGGTAATTTTTCATTGCTTTGTCATCGTCCAGCTCTGGATGGACAACAATAAGATCACAATTAAAATGGGAAGCAACGATGCTAAAAGATAATGATTATTGGCTTACCATTATGAATAAAATGAAGAAACGTAACATGATCTTGTATCCATTTCAGGTTACTTTTTTTTCCTCCTTGGATTTGACAATGTATCGAGTGTCATTTAAATCATGTTATCCATCCATGAAATGGATAGATTCCAAATGGAGAGTATCCAAAGACTTGTTTCCACATGTATGTTAAAAATTAATTTCTTAGATATGGGGCATTCTGTGCTAAAAGCGATGCTGCTTTTGGTAAAACTGTTGTGAACTCATCAAGCAAATCAGGGTAACCATAGAAAAGGATGGCAGCCTAAAGTGACATTGCCTGCTCTCATTTGCTTGGAAAACTAGGATTCAAAAGGAAAAAAAAAAAAATCCAATTCCCTCATTGTTGTAATCATCCAATTCCCAAGCTTTCAATTAAAATTTATCCACATTAAGTTTCTTAAAAATTAAATCCAATTACAAAAGCAGAACCCATTAACAAAACCGGCTAAGATCATGATTCAAATTCAACATAACCCATTCTCTCTCACCTCACAAAAATTCAGCTAACTCCATTATATAAAAAAAAAAATCACCAAGCAAAAAGAAAAATACTTTCCTCACACAAAACATTCTCTAGCAAACCAAATAGAACTTAAAGAATCAAGCAAAAAAAAACTGTAAAAAAGAACAAAAGAGAAAAGCGTACAGAAAGAGAAAGAAACTTACGAGTCTCCACTCGAAGAACCAGACGGCAACTTAGATTGCGAAGAGCTTCCATCGTCTCCTAATCTCTTCATTTCCGAACCAATCCACCACGAAATTCTTAATTCTCAATTTTCAAATCGCTAACAAAAAATACATTGAAACCAAGAAACCCAAAAAAAAAAAAATATATATATATATATACACACACACGAGACGTGTGTTATTATTATTTTTGGATTTTAACCCCTACTTATATTGGACCCACTTGGATTTAGAATTTTAGATGATTACACGCATCCATATCTCAAAAAATATCTGTTTCTCAAAAAATAAAATCTCAAAAAATACCCTTGCCGTAAGCCAAGAGGCCGTAACTATCAAATTATTAAAATAGTGTTGTCCCAATTTGGATGGGATTTGATTTGTTACCTTTTAAAAGTTCATCTTTTAATCTTGAACTTTTAAAAAGAATACAAATCACTTCTCTCATTATTTGTGTTTTACTTTATGTTTCCCGATTCATCTTCCAATTTGCATAACTAAGCTAAGTTTCATGATAAAGCAAAAATTGTCAGTCAAGTAGACTCATCTAGATGGGTCAGCAACCTCATTAGCTGTGCTTGCAATTGTCGTTAGGGACCTTCCTTAGGTGGTCATCGATGTGATGCCTATCACAAAGTCTCCGATGATGAAGTTAGCATGTGAAGACTTTTTTTCAGAGAATATTAGGGCAATAGCATAATGGAATATCAGAATGTGTACCTTTTTTGGTCTTGGGGGGGTGCTTATGTACGGCTTCATTGCTTCTTGCCATTGTGACCCTTAATGTGGCTTTAGTGCCTCTTTGTAACACCTTCAGGCTTAGTGCTGTAGGTTTTAATGAGCTTCCAACGGTTTGACATCTTGTCTTGTAACTGCCCGAGGCATTAAATCCTTCATTGAATGGCTTGTCTTACTTCGTCCATGACGTGGCAGGATAGACGTAGGTGACTTATATTATTGTCTAGGCAAGAAGGTTTGTTGGTCCCATCATTTCAATTCCAAAATAAATTAATCAACAAATCTAAATTTTTTAGTGCAATATCATTTGTAACTTTAAAATCTCTCATATTTAGTGTGTATTTGGCTTCAAATTAAAAAACCAACTTTATTTACTATTCAACTTATTTTTACTACTATTCATGGACTCTACTGCACTTTTTGNAAACCCAAAAAAAAAAAAATATATATATATATATACACACACACGAGACGTGTGTTATTATTATTTTTGGATTTTAACCCCTACTTATATTGGACCCACTTGGATTTAGAATTTTAGATGATTACACGCATCCATATCTCAAAAAATATCTGTTTCTCAAAAAATAAAATCTCAAAAAATACCCTTGCCGTAAGCCAAGAGGCCGTAACTATCAAATTATTAAAATAGTGTTGTCCCAATTTGGATGGGATTTGATTTGTTACCTTTTAAAAGTTCATCTTTTAATCTTGAACTTTTAAAAAGAATACAAATCACTTCTCTCATTATTTGTGTTTTACTTTATGTTTCCCGATTCATCTTCCAATTTGCATAACTAAGCTAAGTTTCATGATAAAGCAAAAATTGTCAGTCAAGTAGACTCATCTAGATGGGTCAGCAACCTCATTAGCTGTGCTTGCAATTGTCGTTAGGGACCTTCCTTAGGTGGTCATCGATGTGATGCCTATCACAAAGTCTCCGATGATGAAGTTAGCATGTGAAGACTTTTTTTCAGAGAATATTAGGGCAATAGCATAATGGAATATCAGAATGTGTACCTTTTTTGGTCTTGGGGGGGTGCTTATGTACGGCTTCATTGCTTCTTGCCATTGTGACCCTTAATGTGGCTTTAGTGCCTCTTTGTAACACCTTCAGGCTTAGTGCTGTAGGTTTTAATGAGCTTCCAACGGTTTGACATCTTGTCTTGTAACTGCCCGAGGCATTAAATCCTTCATTGAATGGCTTGTCTTACTTCGTCCATGACGTGGCAGGATAGACGTAGGTGACTTATATTATTGTCTAGGCAAGAAGGTTTGTTGGTCCCATCATTTCAATTCCAAAATAAATTAATCAACAAATCTAAATTTTTTAGTGCAATATCATTTGTAACTTTAAAATCTCTCATATTTAGTGTGTATTTGGCTTCAAATTAAAAAACCAACTTTATTTACTATTCAACTTATTTTTACTACTATTCATGGACTCTACTGCACTTTTTGGTACTATTCATGGGTCTCATTGTACTATTTCAGCTAACTTTTGCCTTTATCTACAGTATTTTCAGCAAAAAGTTTTCAGTTTCAGCAAAATAAACGGATTCCAAATAAACCCTTAGCTATTTCTTTAAGCAAAAAAAATAAAATAAAATTAACATTATGATTTATGAGCTATCCCACCATTATCGGTGGTCCTTGGAATGATACATGAACAAATGAGTATGTCTTCAATCAGAGAAATTCCATAAATTATACCCCTATAATTCTAATTTATGATTCATAATTCAAAGTGTCTAAGAAAAGATTATCACGAGAACCCTCTTTTTCAGGCATGCTTCCTTAAACATAAAATTATCTCCACCCTTGCTCATGGTTATTTGTTGCACCAATACATACAAGGATATGAAATATCGGGCAATCAAGAAACGCAAGGCAACATTGGAGGAGTGTAATAAGGTGATGGACATACTAAAAGTGTATGAGGAAGCATCGGGACAAAAAATAAATAGAAGTAAAACCTCCTTGTTCTTTAGCAAGTCTATATCGGAAGATGTGAAGCATGGAATTAAGGTGACCCTTGGTGTTCCAAAAATCTTGCAATATGAGAAGTATCTTGGGCTGCCCTCTCTTGTGGGCAAGTGGAAAAAAAGAAAGCTTCAACTACATAAAGGAGAAGGTATGGCAGAAACTTCAAGGATGGGAAGCCAAATTACTTTCTCAAGCTGGAAGGGAAGTGCTCTTAAAGGCAATTATACAAGCTATCCCAACTTACACTATGGGATGCTTCAAATTGCTGGCAAGTTTGTGCAATGAGATTGAGACCCTAATTAAGAAGTTTTGGTGGGGGCAAACGGGTGACCGTAGGAAAATCCATTGGGTTAAATGGGAGGAGATGACAAAATCCAAGACTATTAAAGGTATGGGTTTTAGAGATCTTGCTATGTTCAACGATGCTCTCCTAGCAAAGCAAGCATGGTGACTATTGCATAATACATCCTTACTCTTCTATAAAGTTTTTAAAGCATGTTTTTTTTCCAAACTCTTCACTTATGGAGGCAACCGATTCAAGGATGGGATCTTATGCATGGAAGAGTATCCTTAGAGGGAGAGACATTATTCAAAGGGGAGCAATATGGAGGATTGGAAGTGGAGAAAAAAAATTAACATTTGGCAACAACGCTGGCTGCCAAGAAAACACCCTTCATGGCAGCCGACTTGTCCTCTAGAGAGTTTTGAGAATCACACTGTGGATTCACTTATTGATCCGGTCACAAGAAGATGGAATGAGGAGTTGGTGGATGGTCTATTTGGGGTAGATGATGCAGAGATGATTAAGAAAATTCCCCTTAGTCGAAGTGTAGTGGAAGACACCCTTTATTGGCCTTACTCCACCTCCGGCCACTACATATGCAGGTCTAGTTATAGATTCCTCAAAGAGGAATCAGAGTTGCTAGCTCATCCACAAGCCCCACCAATCTGTGATAAGAAGGTTAGGAAAGCGATATGGAAGATGCAAGTCCCACCAAAGGTAAAAAATTTTATTTGGCAAGCTTGTCGTAATGTATTGCTGACAAAACAAGCTCTAATGAAGAGGAAGATAATTGATGACCTAATCTGTGAAAGATGTAAGTTGGATGTGGAAGATGCAGAGCATGCTTTATGGTTATGTTTGGAGTTAGATGTGGTGTGGGCTGATCAGGTACTATGGAGTTTCAGGCATGAAGTTGGGTTCTTAGGTGTGAAGGAGTTGCTGTCATGGATGGTTGACAAAGGAATGCCCCTAGAGCTACTTGCATTTACGACTTGGAGTGTTTGGAGTCAGCAGAATAAAGTCCAGTTGAACCTTCAGTCCAGTCTGCTTCATCAGGTGGCAGAACAATCAAGGACCATGTTGTTGCAATACCAGGTAACCACACGGATTGCAGAATTGCAGCTTGGGAGCAGTGGCATCAGAGGAACAAGGTGGAGACCTTCACACAAGCTGGTTTTGTCAAGGTTAATTTTGATGGCGTAATGTTCAAAAATTCAAACTCGTCGGGTGTTGGAACTATAATATGGATTCATAATGGAGATATTATGGCCCCTTGTGTAGAAAAATTAAACCAAGCTTACAAGGCAGAGGAGATAGAAGCGTTGGCAACACTTAAAGCATTACAGTTCGTGTACGACCTGGGTTTCCAAAAAGCCATACTCGAAGGGGTCCCGCTTGGTGTAATCAAAGCTTTAAAGGCAGAAGACCATAATATGTCCTCACTGGGTTTATTGGTAGAGGATGTGAAGTTGGTTGCATATAATTTTGTAAGTTTGTTGTATTCTCACATTAAGAGAAACGGAAATATTGTAGCTCATAATCTGGCGAAACATGCTATACACATACCAGATTTTCAAGTATGGATGGAAGATGCCCCATCACATGTTGTTTCATTTTTACATTCAGATGTAGTTCATTTACCTTAATAAAATCACACAAGTTCATTCTAAAAAAAAAAAAAAAAAAAAAAAAAAAAGAAAAAAAAAAAGAAAAAGAAAAAAAAAAGAAAGAAACGCATTACTTCCTAAAATAATAATAACTAAATAAATAAAATACATCACTTACTAAAATTTTATTAGCAAATATGGAAAAATAAATCCATGTATGTCGTTGACACACTTACAACAAATATAGAGGAGACTTGAACTGTTTCTATGAATTTTCGTCTTCTCCAAATTACTCTCTCTTTTGACATAAATTAAACTCTCCATGTAAGTAATTGTCTGCAGAGATTCAGGTACTTCATCAATTTGAAGATTAGTCATCTCTTAGGTAGTGGGGTCATACATGACCAATTGGCCCTCATCATTTCCCAAGAACATGATGTCATTCTTCCAAAATCCTAATGGTTTGTTGATTCCCATAAGAGGTCGTCCAATACAAAATTCAAGCAACGACCAAATATAAAACAAGTCTCCGACTTTTTTCTGTCTTTGATAAAATTAACCTTTGAAAATAATTCATTAAACTCAAAAAAACTTGTCCAATTATCATAAGATATGCTCATACTGTTATCATTTGGTAGATGTGTTGTTAGGAATACCTCATTGCGAATATCAAATGATAAAATGCTCTCGAGATCACCACAAACTGCCCACCAAGAAAACATCCCTTTTGTGTAAGTCTTGATGAAGTGCAGATTCATCAGTCGTTGTAAGTGCATCCAAATGGAGCCGAGTGTTCGTCCGTGTCGTTGTGAAAATGGTAAGATAGCTCCCTTAAGGTGGTCACCAGTGTGGTGCCTACCACAACGTCTCCGATGCCAAAGTTAGTATAAGAAAGCTTATAGGAAATAGTAGATTATGAGAATACTAGTAATGCTCTTTAGTGTGTCTATGTACCTTGTATTGGTGCTGCGAGAGCTTTATATATATTTCCATAGCTCCTAGCCATTGTGGTTGTTAATGTGGCTTTAATGTCTCTCTTGGTAACGCCTCATGCTCAATAATGTGCGCCTTAATGAGGCATCCAACGGTCTGTACAACTAGTCTTGTAACTGCTCGAGACATTATTAGCTGTATTAAATGGCTTCGCTATTCTCGTCAGTGATATGGACATGTGGTTAGCTCGTCTCAGAGGATGGCCTCGTCGGTCTTGACGAGATCATTCAGGGAGGTTGAATTCGTCAGTCCTATTAGCTGCCCGCAGATTCTGTGATCATCGTGATGTGTCATGACGATCATAGAAGATGAAAGGTTTTTGGGCTGTACATGACTCTTGGGATTTCACTCCGCATTAAATGCGTAGTGGCGGCGCCATACGTGTTGTGGCCACGTGGCACGTTATGATCAATGGAGTTAATGCTCCAATTGGTATGACTCTTGGGTTTCTCGCTGAATTTCAGTTTTTTGAGCCTTGGTTTTTAAACTTCTCATCTTCTCATTTTCCTTTTCACTTTTCCCAAACTCCCAATCATTGCTTTGAGTATTTTCTTCTCCAACCTTTCTCTGCAATTCTTCTTCAAGCTGGTGCGTGGCGTGGTTGAGCTTTCTATATTTCCCCTTTTTTGAGGTACGCTTCTCTCCCTCTTTCTTGCTTCTTTTTTCTTTTCGTCATAGTCATAAACTATGATAAGTTTCTGATTTTCTTTCCTTTTTCTTTTGTGTTTGTTTCTGGGTTTTGGGGTTTTTAGGATTCATCTTTTTCCCTTTGTTTTCTAGTTTTTCCATGGCTAGTGGCTCTGAGGTTAGGATAGCTTTCCCATTGGACCATTCTCTCGACTGCCTCAAGCTTGTTCATGGACTTCCTGATGGGTTGGTCTATGATTACCAGGATGGGGTTTGCCTGAAAGTATGGTCGTAGCTTGCGTGAAGCAACTATCAGCGCAAATGCGATATTTTCGATTCTGGGATACTTAGCTTCTGCCCCTTGGAAAGCTTGACTAACATAGTAAACTAGGAGTTGTTTCTTATCCTCTTCCCGAATTAGCACTACGCTCACGGTTGTGGTTGATATTGCCAGATACAAATATAGATTTTCTCCTTCCTTGGACGGACTTAGGAGGGGTGGATTACTTAGGTAGCGCTTGAGTTCTTGAAATGCTGCCTCACATTTGTTAGTCCAGGCAAAATCTTGCTTTAGTGTCTTGAAGAAGGGCAAGCATTTGTCCATCGCTTTAGAGACAAACTTGTTGAGTGTTGCTATCCTTCCTGTGAGCTTCTGGACATCTTTGACGGTTTTGGGTGATGCCATATCGAGTATGGCTTGTACCTTCTCCAGGTTTACTTCTATCCTCCTTTGGGATACCATAAATCTGAGGAACTTCCCCGAGGCTACTCAAAAGACGCACTTGCTGGGGTTCAATTTCATCTGGTACTGTCTGAGTGTGGCAAATGTTTCCTTGAGGTCTTCTAAATGGGCAGGCTCCTCCTTGCTCTTGACAAGCATGTCATCCATGTACACTTCCATATTTCTCTCGATCTGCTTGCTGAACATTTTATTCACTAACCTCTAGTAAGTTGCTCCTGCATTTTTCAGTTCGAAGGGCATTACTTTGTAGTAGTAGAGCCCCTAACTTGTGATGAAAGCGGTTTTCTCCTGGTCCTCTTCAACTATTTTTATCTGGTTGTACCCTGAGAAAGCATCCATGAACGTCAGTAACCTATGCTCAGCGGTAGAATCTACCAGTTGGTCTATCCTTGGCAGAGGGAAACTGTCTTTTAGACAGGCTTTGTTCATTTCACATTTGCTTTCTTCACTAGGACGACGTTAGCGAGCCACTTTGGATAGTAAACCTCTTGAATAAAGCCAACTGATAACAACTTGTTGACCTTGTTTGTAACTACTTGGTTCCGTTCTAGAGTGAAGACTCATCATTTTTGCTGGACGGGCTTCGCCTTCAGGTCCACACTTAGTTTATGTTGGATGACTTTTAGGGATATACCATGTTCTCGTGACTTCATGCGAAGACATCTAGGTTCTCTTTAAGGAGCTAGATGAGTCTAGTCCTCATCTCGGGACTTAGTGTCATCCCTATTTTGGTCGTCTTTTTTGTCTCACCTTCGACCAACTCCACTGTTTCTAGGGCTTCCACTTTATCTTCCTCATTCTCTTCGATCATCCATGTATGGTTTTCTTTTGCAGTTAACATTGCCTGGTAGCATTCTTTGGCCAATACTTGATCTCCTTTCACCTCGCCCACACTATTCTCTATCGGGAACTTTACCTTTAAGCAAAAAGTAGACGTGGCTACCTTCCAACAATTAAGAGTGTGTCTCTCAATGATAACATTGTATGATGAAGGAAGTCTACCACCAAAAGGTCCAGCTGACGAGTCAACTGTCTAGGGTGAGTCCCCACTGTCACCATCAGTGTCACTATGCCTTTAGGATACACTCTATCTCCACTGAAGTTGAAGAGGGAGAGTCAAATGGGCGTAGCCTTCCTGGATCTAGATTCAGCTGCTGGAAAGTAGAGAGGTAGATGATTTCTGCCAAGCTACCATTATCCACAAGGATTCTTCTGGTATTAAATCCTTCTATCACGAGCATCATGACCAAAGGATCATCATAAGGTTGCTTCACCCCTCTAGCATTTTCTTCTGAGAAACACATGTTTCGGTCCATCTGTCTTTGTTTAAATGGGGGCATCCTGTGGACGCTGTTCTCTTGCCTCTGATACACTTTCTTAAGAGATTTGAATGACCCACTTGTGGATGGACCACTTATGATCGTTTTAATCTCCCTGATCACATTTGGTGGGCGTTGGGACGTACAATCCTCGTTATTGGGTGAGAATTTGTGATGGTTTTTGTTATCATATCTAAATTTACTAGATTCCCCATTTTTCACATACTTCTGCAGTTTCCCTTTCTGTATAAGGTCCTCTATTTGTTCCTTTAGGTCCCTGCAATCCTCTGTGTAGTGGCCGTGATCCTTGTGGAATCGGCAGTACTTCTTCATGTCATGGACGTTGGAGGACGAATGTAATGGCCTTGGCCATTTGAGGTAATGCTCATCCTTAATTTACGCCAAAATTTTGTCAATAAGCATAACTAAAGGAGTGAATTTTACCATTCGAGGAGTTTTTTCATCTTTCCTTTTACCCCCATCGTTAGTTCGATGATCTGGATGCTCCCTTTTTTGTCCTCTATGATTGCCTTCCTTCCTTCCCATATCTCCCAGCTTTTCTACATCCTTTATGGCGGCTAATGCATCTTTAGCGTTCATGTACTTCTGTGCCTTCAAGAGCATCTCTGCTATCGTTTTAGGATGAATCTTCACGAGTGAAACCACGAACTCTTTGGACTTCAGCCCCGCTTTAAAGGTCGTTAACTGCACCTTGTTGTCAGCTTCGTCTACCTCCAAGGTCTCGCAAGTAAAGCGTTTCACGTACGACCTTAAGGTTTCTTTCTCCCTTTGTCTAATGGTGAGTAAGTGGTCCACGGGCCTCTTAGGGCGTTGTCCCCCGACGAAGTGGTGTAAAAAGGCGTTGCTCAACTGCTCGAAGTTATCGATGGACGAAGTTGGTAACTTTGTGAACCACTCCCTTGCAGCTCCTTTGAGAGTGGTGGTGAAGGAACGACACGATATCTTGGGAGGAGGTTGTTGAAGGCCTAGTATTGTCTTAAAGGTGTTAAGGTGGTCCTAGGGGTCCTTAAGTCCATTAAATGCTCAAGCTGTGGTAGACGAAACTTTAATGGCACAGGGCATTCCAAGACTATCGTGGTGAATGGCGAGTCTGTTGCCTTAACCATTCTATCTATACTTTAGTATGTTTTCTCCTTAATGGCATTCCTCAACTCATCCATTTCCTTTCTTATCTCCCGGAGAAGGTCTAAATTTTGTTCGTCTGGAGTAGTTGGACTTCGACGGTCACTCCTCCTATGGCTATCCCCCTCATCCTCTTGGTTGGCTTTGGAATGATTCTCCTCCTGTTGAAGCCGTAGCCTCATTTCTTGATTCTGTCTGGTAAGCTCTTCGACGGTGGCCTAAGAGCCTAGACTTGCTGAGCTAAGGCTGCTGAATCCTGGTTGGACTCCATCTGAATGTAAAGGTTGATTAGAAACTACATTTTTGAACTTGAGTATGAAAGAATGTCCTCTCCACAGACGGCGCCAAACTGATGAAATGCAGATTCGTTAGTCGTTGTAAGTGTGTCCAGATGGAGCCGAGAGTTCGTCCATGTCACTGTGAAAATGGTAAGATAGCTCCCTTAAGGTAGTCACTGGTGTGGTGCCTACCACAACATCTCCATTCCCAAAGTCAGTATAAGAAAGCTTATAGGAAATAACATATTATCAGAATAACTAGTAATGCTTTTTAGTGTGTCTATGTACCTTGTATTGGTGCTGCGACAGCTCTATATATGTTTCCACAGCTCCTAGCCGTTGTGGTTGTTAATGTGGCTTTAATGTCTCTTTTGGTAATGCCTCATGCTCCGTAATGTGTGCCTTAATGAGGCATCCAACGGTTTGTATAGCTGATCTTGTAACTGCTCGGGACATTATTAGCTATATTGAATGGCTTCGCTATTCTCGTCGGTTTTGACAAGATCGTTCAGGGAGGTTGAATTCATCAGTCCCATCAAGTCCTATTATAACTACATGAAACAGTATAACCGGCACCAAACTACTAACCTTTTCTCCATGAATCAATACTCAAACAATATACCTCAGCTTCGTAAAAAAATTCCAAATCATAATTGGTCAATTTAGGATTACGGTCATAGATTTCTAAGATCTTGACTACCTTGTACTCAGTAGTTTTGACTTCCAAACCAATCCCAAGATCTCGAATTTGAGCACCGCCTTGGGGGTTGGATACGTGGGACTCAGGAAAAACTTTTGCTTCTTTTGTTGCCAGGTTCCATATAGCAATATTCAAGGGGAAGAGACCAAGAAGACAAACAAGACCATTGGATGAGCCTACGATGTCAAATTTTACAAGATTATCAATACCAAAATACGGTGAAGAAACAGGTTGTGTTGATGATATTTCAAGAGTTTCATATAGAAGCCTGGAGAAAACATAATCATTGGAAGTTTTCTTGCATTGAAGAAGGAGGACACTGACGTTCTCGTTCTTGTTCAAGGTGGTCTGGTTATGGAGAAGGTGTTTATTGATGAAGTTTTGGCCATTAATGAGGACATACCATGATTTACAAACACACTTGAATCACAATAAAGACATCACCAGCAGCCATAGCAAAATTTGTATCTCCAAGTCTTTAGGCATTTCATTAGTCGTCAAATTGTGTTTCTTCCTTTCCTAGGTTATAAAGAGGAAAATTAACAATAAACAAACACAAAGATGAGAAACTATTTGGTCTTGGGGGAAAGCTAAAATCACTTGAAAACCATGATCAAAACAAGTTGTTTAGTCATGTTTAGACTTGCTCAAAATTGTATTATTTATGTAAAGTTGGAACAAGATGATTCAGGAATTAATAGTGCTTCTCAGCCTTGTTCGATCGATCGAAGCTTAGGTTCGATCAATTGAAAATCGGGTCAGATGCGTTTTTTCTGTAGAATTGTAACTCAGCCCTAACTCCTAAAATGTTTAGGGTTTTATGTTTTTGCTTTAGGTATATAAGGCAAACCCTAGCCATATTTTAGAGGTTGCTCATATTGCTATTTTGTGTAAATCTCTTGTGAGATCTAGAGGAGCTTTCCTTTACACAAAGTTTAGGGTTTTCAAGGAGGAGATGTTATCTACACCTTGATGATCAACTCAGTTGCTGCCATTGAAGTTTAAAGAACAACAAGCGTGGGTGCTTGTACTTGGTGGTGAATCCAAGAAAGAAGGAGTCCGTGGTCTCGGAGCTTGCATGTGGTCGTATTAGTAAGTTCTACTAGTGGGTAGCAATAAGAAGTCGAGTGTGGGGGCTTGTAAGTCTTATTGTATGAACTTTGATTCTTTCAAGATAGTGGATTCAAGTTTACCTTAAGGATAGCTAGGTTAAATCCTCCCTAGGTTTTTATCGTGTGGTTTCTTGGGTCATCATATCATTGTGTTATTTACTTTTCCGTTGCTATATACTTGATATGATTGTTTGATTGTGATAACCTAGATTTACATAATTTGACTAAGTTAATCACTTGGCTAATTAACTAGGTTAATCTTGTTGTGTTAAGGGGTCTAAAAACCGTTCAAGATTCATAGCTGGACCACCTTTGCCCAATTTGCTTGATAAAGTTTATACAGTGTCATGTAAAAAGAGAGGGTAATAGTGCAACTCACAACATTACTAGACATGCGAGACATGTTAGCGAATTATTGGTGTGGACATCCTCCACACCTCTCTGCTGTAATTCAAGCCGAATCAGCCTTTCGTTAAATAAAATTACAGTGCTCTTTCTCAAAAGAAAAAAAAATTTATACAGTGTCACATCCTTTTCATAAGAAGTTGTTAAACATTTTTTCTCAATGGTTTTAATAACTTGATTGGGAAGAATGAGCAAACTAGACCAATAAATTTGAATGCTAAAGACTAAAGAGGATTGACTTTAGTTGTGTAACTTGCCAGCAATGATAGGTGCTTGGAAGTCTAAGAGGCAATTATGTGATCTATCTTCCCAAGAAGAGGCTGACAATGCTTGGCTAAAAGTTTGCTAAAAATTAGGGGTACTCCCATGTAACTTGTAGGCAATTAACCTTAAATGCAGCAATGTGGAGATTTTTTTGTTCCTTTAATTCATCAACGAACCTAACATAGGAAATTTCACTCTTGTTGGAATGACTTTTAGATTGCAGAAATGATGAAAGTCTTGTAAAATCGATTATGTGATAATTGATAAAACCATTCATATGTATTATTAAAATAAGGCATATGACTAATCTATTAAGTTATGCGACTACAAGCACACGTGAATAGTATTATCAATTATCATTGTAAAGTTGTTATTTACAACTATGTATTTTTTTTGGCTTTTATTCCGTACCAAATTTGATTGTAATTATTATCAATCGTTTATACTCTATATATATTGTGGGATTTGTTGTAAGGGTTGTGTGATAGAGAGAGAGTGTGAAGACTCAACATTTGGAGGCTGAAGAATTCTCGCGGGTATGTCGCGACCTAGCTTCCCGCGAAATGAAATATGTGCCCTACACATGCTGGAATGCGAAGAGTCAGGCCAGGTGGAGACAGCTGTGTCTCGCGAGTATCTCGCGGGTAAGGCCTTCCCATGAGACACCCACAAGGCTATCTGTTCTGCCAGCTTGTACTGAATGACTCACACTTTTTGTGCCTATCCTATATATACCCTCTTTACCCACAATTTTTGAGGAGTGCTTCAGAGAGAAAAACCCTAGCCAAACACATTGTAAATTAGAGATTGTCATCCCCACCTTTCTCTATACACTTGCTTGTGGTATCTCCTCAACCCTTCCCTTTCCATTTCCACACCATTGAGAGATTGATAGCCCAAACACTTACCACACCCTTGAGAGTGCTGTGTGATGTTTTGATGCTGCTGGGAAGCATTGGAAGAAGCTTGGAATGGAAAATGCAACATGGAGCTTGTTGCGGGATCCGGGGTGCTAGACAAGACACGGTTCCGAGAAGTCTTGTTGGAGTAGGGGCTTAGAGGGCTTAGGTACATCGGGTAGATTAGGCTTGGAGGGTCTCTTGCTAACCCATGTATCCCAATTGATTGTCTAGTGGATCGATTTTCGCTTGGAGGGCAGCGAAGAGGTTTTTCGCCAAGTTCTTCGGTTTCCTCTTTGAGAACACGTCTCGATGTTTTCTATGTTTGCATCCTTCTTCCCTACTTTTGTTTATTCCATTATACTACTGTGTTGCTTAGTTTATGGATTAGAGTAGCTATTTTTTTTATCCGCTCGCTTTTACACTATTCTGTACTTAGTCTTAAGTTAGTGTAAAATCTATCGAGCCGTTAGTTTAATTGGGGGGTCTAAATTGCTCTTGTATTTTCAACACATTTTCGAGCTTTCAATTGGTATCAAAGCGTGTACACTTGCTGTGGTTTTAATACCTAAGTGTGATCCTAGACCTCTTGGTGTGTTTTGAAAAGTGTTTTAGTAAAAACCACCATGAAGGATTGTAAAAGTGTTTGTGAAAATGACTCAATGAGCATATTTGAGGACTGTTCTAGTAATGCGCTCTTAGAGTTATTTAAATCAAAGAAACATGCTAGAATTTTTATTCACATGCTGAAATCCTTAGTTCATAGGAACCATGATATACATAACAGCCTATGTGAGTCAAAGTTCTTAGTCTATGAATATGAGAGAAGAAATAGACAGTTATGTGATAAACTTGGTCGTTTAAAAAGGAAACTTCACTCATCCTTGAATGAAATAAGGAAAAATGATTCTTGCTTTGATGGTCAAGAATGTCTCTCTCATGCATGTCTTTTTGTTCATACTGCATTGAAAGTGTTTAACTCATGTTTGTGGTATCTTGACAGCAGGTGTTCAAGGCATATGACTGGAGAAAAATCTTTGTTCAAAACTCTTAAAGAGAAGGACGATGGATTTGTGACATTTAGAGATGGTAGTCATTCACAAGTTCTTGGAAAGGGAACGGTGGATATTCCGAGTCTGCCTTTGTTGACTGATGTGCTGTATATTAAGGGATTAAAAGTGAACTTGTTAAGTATCACTCAGATTTGTGATGAACATTTCTTAGTCCAATTTTCAAAGAAAGGGTGTCTAATCTTGAATGAAGAAGGTGTTCAAGTTCTAAAGGGACTAAGGACCACCTATAATTGTTATGGGGTTATTCCCAAACCCAGCATAGCATGTCGAAGTGCTCGGGTAAACCTCTTGGAGTTATGGCATCAATGGCTTGGACATGCAAATTACAAACAAGTGGCAAAAGTCTCAAAGCTTGAGGCTGTGGTTGGTCTACCTAAGTTTGGGAAAATTGAGAAGAATGTTTGTGGTCCATGTCAATTGGGAAAACAAACAAAGTCAAGTCATCCTAAAGTGAATGTGGTTGCAACTTCTCATCCGTTAGAATTACTGCATGTGGATTTAATGGGTCCTACAAAAACAGAAAGCATGGGTGGAAAGCGGTATATTATGGTGGTAGTTGATGATTTCTCAAGGTATTCTTGGGTGGACTCCCTTAGAGAGAAATCGGAAGCATGTGACAAGATAGAAAAATTATGCAAGAGACTGATGAATGAAAAGGGAGTACCTATCATCAAAATCAGGAGTGATCATGGGAAAGAGTTTGAAAATGCAAAGTTTGAAACATTTTGCAATGAACACGGTATCAAGAAGGAATTCTCAGCCCCAACGCCTCCACAACAGAATGGAGTAGTTGAAAGGAAGAACTGGGTGATTCAAGAAATGGCTCGAGTAATGTTACTCAACAAAAACCTTCCACAGAAGTTTTGGGCTAAAGCTGTGAACACTTCATGTCACATTGGGAATAGGATTTACTTCCGAGCAGGAATGAAGAAGACATCGTATGAAATTTGGAGAGAAAAGAAGCCGAAGGTGAAATATTTCCGAATATTTGGGAGCAAATGTTTTATTCTCAATGATAGAGAGAATCTCAAAAAATTTGATGCTAAAAGTGATGAAGGGATATTTCTAGGCTATTTATTAAGTAGCTGAGCGTATAGGGTGTTCAATAAGCGCACTAAGACGGTAATGGAGTCAATAAATGTGGTTATTGATGATACTATATCTGAAAAGGAAATGGATGATGGTGAAGGATTGAACCTGAAGAAGGGGGAGGTTGAGGACAACATGTCACAAGATGATGAGATTGAGAAAGAATCACCGGAAAAAGAGTCCACACCCCCTATACTAAGAAGGGAGACTAGATCAACACAAGGGCCTTCTAGCCCTCTCACCCCTCCGGAAGTTCAACCTCTGATCTCTTGAGATGAAGAACCTTCTTGTTAGGACATATGTGTTTTCACTTGTTAAGAACATATGTCACTTATTTATGTAAATTGGCTAATCCTTTGACAAAACGCACTCTACTTGTAATTGGGTAGTTCTAGGTGTTTTTAATACTTCAAGAAACAAGGTTTCAAGGTCAAGTGTTGAAGTCACCAAGTCTGTCCAAGAAAAAGCAAGCTGAAGTGCAAATTCATTAAAGCTCGACACCTGCTCGATAGCTACCTCAACACCTGCTATCTGTCGAGATTTATAATTTCAGATTTTCTAATCTGATTTTCTTGGGATCCGTGAATATGCTTTTGGGCCTTCTTTTCTTCTAACCCTAAACATATAAAAGGATTGTTTTAAGAGCCGTCAAGTGTGACACAAGTTGCAAAAACATTGAGCAATCTCTGTTTAAGCAAATTGTAATCAAAAGACGAAATTTTTGACTTAGTTCATATTCTCTGAAGAAGTTGCTGTGTATTTGCACCAAAGGGTTTTGTGACCAAGCATCTTCCTAATCTTCATCGTGTAGGATGAACTGAAGAACTTTGTAGCCAACCTCTCTTCCTTAAGTTGGTGTTTTGAAGTCGCGTACTGGGATCCGCGCATTGGTTAGTCACGTACTTGGGAGCCGTGCATCAAAGGTGGGAACTGTCACTACAGATCAAGTCTAATTGGGTATTGGGGTAAGGGTTCAACTGTAGGTTGGTAAGGTACTTGGGATTCCTTTACTTGTAACCGCTTGATTTGATAATAGTGGAGTTTCGGGAGTGGTGACCTGAAAATCACCCAGTGGGGTTTTTGTCGCGAGGTTTTTCCCCATTCGTAAACAAATTACCGTGTCAGTTAATTTCTGTTGCATATTTAGTTTTTGGTGATTTGTTTGTGCTTCCATGCAATTGTATAATGAATTGATTAATTAATAACTTGGCTAATTAATTAATTGGTTTAATCACAAGAGGCCATTCAGTTTGTGGCCTATCAAGTGGTATCAGAGCGGGCACACTCTGATTAGATTTAATCTTTGCTGTGTTGATCCATTGACCCTTGTTGTCATGGCTATAACCGACTTGAAAAGATCCTTGTTTTCAAATACATCTTGTTTTTCTAATCACTATTTGTTTGAGTGTCTCAAAAAATACAAGTCTAAAAGTTATTTGAATTCTTTTATAATGACTATTGGAAAGGATCTCAGTTTGGCTAAGAAGAAACTAGACTGTCTCAGAATAAAAATATGCAAAGGAGTTCGTCTGAGAAGAGTAAAAGTTAAAGGCTTAGCTCATCAAAGGCAGTTGAGTGAAAGAACCATTCCCTCTGATTTGTCATCCAAGCATGAAGTGTGTTTCATGATGAAGTCTGCTTTCAAAGTAATGGATACATGTCTATGGTATCTTGACAGTGGTTGCTCAAGACACATGACTGGAGATCGATCTCTCTTCAAGATCTGTAAGCCTAAAAAGGGTGGTAATGTGACTTTTGGTGATGGAAGCAAGTCACAAATTAAAGGGAAAGGAATCATATCTCTACCAGGACTGCCAGACATTGCAAATGTTCTTTATGTAAAAGGTCTAAGGGTGAACCTATTGAGCATAAGTCAGATATGTGATCAAGACTTTATGATGCTATTCTCAAAGGGAAAGTGTCTTGTCATGGATGAGTCTGGAAATAAGCTCATTAGTGGGGTTCGTACTCTGGACAACTACTATGGATTAGTTCTTGATGCCGATATAGTGTGCAATAGCATTTGTTTGCCTAATGAAGATCTATGGCATCAATGAATGGGACATGCTAGTTACAAGCATCTATCCATTGTATCTAAGCATGAATCAGTCTTGGGGATGCCAAAGCTTAGCAGAATAGGCAATGTGGTGTGTGGACCATGTCAGCTTGGGAAACAGACGAAGCTAAGCATTCAGGCACTCAGACTTCAACTACCTCAAGACCATTGGAGCTTTTGCATTTAGATCTTATGGGTCCAACCAGAACCGAGTCTCTTGGTGGTAAGAGATATATCATGGTTGTGGTAGACGACTTCACTAGATACACTTGGGTCATCTTACTTCGATCTAAGTCGATGCTCCTGAGCACATTTAGGCTTTGTGCACAAGACTGCAGAATGAAAAGAGCTTAAAGATTGATCGAATTCAAAGTGACCATGGTAAAGAATTTGAGAACTCATACATGGAGTCTTTTTGCATAAGATCAGGCATATCTCAAGAGTTCTCTTCTCCTATAATGCCTCAGCAGAATGGTGTGGTAAAAAAAAGAATAGGGTTATTCAAGAGATGGCCAGAGCTATGTTGCATAACAAAGATGTGGCTCGAAACTTATGGGGAGAAGCCGTAAACACTGCTTGTCATATGGTTAATAGGGTGTACTTCAGACCTGGTACCAAAAAGACTCTCTATGAGTTATGGAAAGGAAGAAAGCCAAATGTGAATTATTTCAGGATATTTGAAAGCACTTGCTTCATCCTTAAGGATAGAGAGAATGTGGGAAAGTTTGACTCTCGAAGCGATGAAGGCATATTTCTGGGATACTCATCCACAAGTAAGGCTTATCGGGTATACAACAAGAGAACTCTGAAGGTAATGGAAACAGTAAATGTGGTCATTGATGAGTCTTTTGATTCCAGTTCTGAGAAAGGCATTGAGGAACTTTCTAAAGAAATTCTTCCTCTTGAGCCTAGGGAAGTTCAAGATATTGCTAAACCAGAACCTGTGTCCCCAAGTACTTCTAGTATTGTGGAAGACTCTGCAGATGCTCCTACTTCACCAGATTCTGAGTCTCATGAAGAAAAAGGACCTTCCTCTAGAATCAAATTAAATCATCCTCCTAAAGTTATTGTAGGAAACATGAATGAACTCACATTAAGGACACGTACAGTCGATAAATTTTTTGCTAACTTTGTGTCTTATTCTTGTTATTTGTCATAGGTTGAACCCAAGAAAGTTGAGGTAGCACTATATGATCAAAGTTGGGTCGAAGCAATGCATGATGAACTACTTCAGTTTCAGAGGAATGATGTTTGGACTCTAGTACCTAGACCAGAAGGTGAGCACATCATCGGTACAAAGTGGATATTCTGCAACAAGACTAATGAAGAAGGCAATGTGATTCGCAACAAGGCTTGACCTGTGGCTCAAGGATACTCGCAAATGGAAGGAGTAGACTATGATGAAATATTTTCCCCAGTTGCTCGAATGGAGTCAATTAGAATTCTGCTTGCCTTAGCATGTTAGCTGAATTTCAAACTCTATCAGATGGATTTAAAGACTGCTTTCTTGAATGGGTTACTCAAAGAGGATGTCTATGTGGCTCAACCAAAAGGATTCATTGATCCACACTTCCCGGATCATGTGCTGTACCTTAAAAAGGCACTTTATGGGTTGAAGCAAGCTCCTAGAGCTTGGTATGATAGACTCACACAATATCTGGTGTCACATGGGTTCACAAGAGGAAAGGCTGATCAAACTCTCTTCGTCCAAAAGGAAGATAGTGAGCTTATAGTTGCTTAAGTCTATGTTGATGATATCATCTTTGGGTCGACTAAGGATGAACTTGCTCATGGCTTCTCAAAACTCATGCAAGCTGAGTTCGAGATGAGCATGATTGGAGAGCTGACTCACTTCCTAGGATTACAGATTTGCCAACAAGATTCATGTATATTCCTTTCTCAATCTAAATATGCTAAGAATCTTCTGAAAACGTTTGGTTTGGAATCTGCTAGTTCTGTTAGAACCCCTATGAGCCTAAATGTTAAACTCACTGTAGACTTGTTAGGTAAGAGTGTTAACCCCTCTCTTTATAGAAGCATGATAGGTAGTCTTCTTTACCTTACTACTAGTAGACTTGACATTAGTAACAGTGTTGGAGTGTGCGCTAGATATCAGGCTAATCCCAAGAAATCCCACATGACTACTTTAAAATGAATTATAAAGTATGTCAAAACTACTGCTAAGTTCGGTGTGTGGTATAGTAAGAACACTAAAGGTGTCTTAGCTAGGTACTCTGATGCTGATTGGGCTAGTAATGTTGATGATAGAAAGAGTACTTCGGGGGGTTGTTTTTATGTGGGTAACAATCTTGTCTCTTGGATGAGCAAAAAACAGAACTCCATCTCGTTATCCACTGCGGAAGTTGAATACATTGCTGCCAGTAGTTGCTGCACCCAACTCCTCTGGATGCAAAAACTCCTTCATGATTATGATATTTGTTAAGAGCATCTCACCATTTACTGTGACAATACCAGTGCCATAAATATCTCTAAAAACCAGGTTCAGCATTCTCGAACCAAACACATAGAGATTCGACATCACTTCATTAGAGAGCTTGTCGAAAATGATACTCTCACTCTTAAGTTTATCCACACTGATGATCAGAAGGCTGACTTGTTCACCAAACCTCTTGACAGCAAACATTTTGAATTCTTTTGTCAAAACATTGGTGTCATCTCCATGGATTGATCTCCTTCTCTTGTTCTTCTTCCTCATGCATTTGCATCTAGTTTTTATGCTTTGTTTTGTTTAACATGTTTTTGTGTGTTTACTTTCAGTTTTGTTTACTTTTATTTTTAATATAAAAATAAAAAATAAAATTGAAAAATCAGAAAAATACAAAAACAGTGTGTGTTTTGTGTACTTTGATACTTGTGTACCTTGGATGGCCATTGAAACAAAGTTTCTAAACTTTGTATCTTTTGTAACTTAGATGAGCATCTCTATGCACAACTAAGCAAGTGAGCTTTGTGGCTCTTATTTGTGATGAGTAAGATTAAGTTATCTTTTAAAACTTAACACTTATATCACTCTTTTTGACGGGTAGGACTAGAAAATCCTAAGAGAAAGGCATAAATAACCATCTCACCACTGTTGCCCACCAATCATAATATGACACTTGTATGCTTCGGCATAGCTAAAGTACAGTGTCAAAGACACCTGCATGCTTCAGCATAGCAAAAGTGCAGTGTTAAAGACATTCGTATGCTTCGCATAGCAAAAGTACGATTTCAAATGCTTAACATCTTGGGCATTTCTTTTCTCTCTTTTTATGCCTATGTATGATATGCTAAAAATAAAAGAAAATATGCAAAGAAAATAAAAAGCAAAAAGATAAAAAATTCCTTTAAATATGGTTGCAAGCGTGTATTCTAGGAGATGTGGGAGTTATAGGATGTACCTTGAAGGTGATAGTCCCCATCAAATAGTTATGATTGTGTGTGAGTTAAAGTTATTTTCTCATATCTCAGATCGTCATAACATGTATACATATATGCAATCTTGCGATATTTTTCACACACAATACGCAATATTCTTTACTACTTTTGATACATGTGCAGGTACAATGTGATTTGGCCATCACAAAGGTTTTACATGTGCTAATGTATACTCACTAAATTGTCTTAACTTGTTTTTGAAAAATAAAATTGGTTAGACTTGTTTAGTGTGTGTGTGTGTTTTTGAGGATCCATGTGCTAAATTTTTGATTGAGAGATGATTTTGAGAGCTTAAAATGTTGATTGGATCTTTGGTTGAGGTGTATGTTGGATTGCATTCATGTCTGTGTTTTTCTCTTCTCGAAAAACTGCTTTTAACTGCTGGCTTGACATCTCCTCGACACCTTCTCGATACCTTATCATCTGTCAAGCTTCTCAAGCCTTTTCTTATCGCAATCTCGACACCTGTCTCGACACCTGGTGGATCGATCGAGAAAGTTCCTGTCTCCTCGATACCTCCTCGACACCTTGTCGATCAATTGAGCTTCTGTTCTTTGAAATTGTTCTTGCACCTCGACACCTTTCGACACCTGAAGCTATTAAAGGCCAAATCCTCGACACCTTCCTTGACACCTTCCTCGATACATCTCGACACCTCAGCTGTCGAGATTTATTGAGGTGTCTATATAAGGCTCTGTCGCAATTTTTCTCTCATTCTCTCGATCTCTCTTGATCTATCCGAGGCGTTTCATCTCCCAACCACCGTTCTCTCACTCAAATCTTCAAACCTGCTTCATTTTCGGTCTTCCCTTGGTTTCAATCACTTGGTAAGTTCATTTTTCCCTCCCTTTCTTATGCATTTCATGTTTTGAAACCTAGTTTTTGGGATTTTTGAAAATTTTAGGGTTTTTCAAAATTGATGAGTTTTTCTTGAAATTTTGAGTTGGGTTTTCACTTAAATGCTTTCAAAATATCATACATTGCATTCCATGTGCATTAGAATGATATTTACATGCATTTAGATGTATGCTCTATGCTATGTGCTGGTAGGATTGGATTGGGCTGAGCCCATGATGCCTTTTGATTTGCATGTCACATGCTCATGCATTCCCATGCATACGTTCTTTTTGTTCAATATTTTTGATCTATTTGAACTGTGTTGGGACTTTTCTGATTGTCTTCCTCTCTATCTCTTTCTCATTCTTTTATGTTAGTAGTGTCTATGGCACCCAAACGTAAATCCATTCCTGCTCGGAACCCTCTGCGTTCTGGAGCTTCCTCTTCTTCTGACTTTACTCCTCTTAACCTTCGGTTCCGTGATGGAGATGCCCACAAGGCATTTTCAGAGAACTTTTCTTGACGAGGTGTTCATTCGGAACGCCAAGTCATTCTGGCGGACTTCACCGACATTGACCTTCCCTCTGTCATTCACAGTAGGGGATGGGAGTTACTATGTGACGTCCCAATCACTTGTCCTCTTATGCTGATTCAGGAGTTTTACTCCAATATGCACGGGATAGATTATTCAGTACCTCTATTTTTCACTTGCATTCGAGGTACGCGCATTCCTGTCACACCGCAGCTAGTTGCAGATGTGCTTAGGGTTCCTAGGATAAAGTTTCCTGACTATCCTTCTTGTGAGCATCTGAGGACTGTATCCAAATATGAGCTCATTTCTGCCTTTTGTCAGCGCCTTGCTGATTGGGGTGAGCATCAGTACACATCATGTAGGCCTTTTGCTAAAGGTCCTAGATTCCTAAACATGGTGATGACGTTTGTACTCCATCCTCTCTCTCACTACAACTCCATCACAGAGCCTCGTGCTCGATTTTTTTTTTATCTTTTTTAGAGCATATTACTATAGATTTTCCTTCTCACTTTATTCTTTCTATCATAGATGTTCATCTTGATTCGGCGTCCTGTGATAAGCTCATCTTTCCTTCTACTATCACGAGGATCTTACGCTATTTTTCTATTCCCTTTCCTGTGTTCGACCACTTCACACACATATGTGCCATAGATGCCGCTACCGTAAAACGTAGTGAGGCACAGTTTAGGTCGAGATAGACGGATTCCACTCCTCCCTCCCGTTCGGCTCCATCCAGATCAGCTCCATCTACATTTGGTCCTTCTTCCTCTACGGGCGATGTATCTCTAGGAGACATTATGGCGCAGCTACAGCGCATGGACACTCGCCTTGATACACTCTCCACTGAGTTGTATCAAGTTAATGTTCATGTTGGTCGTATTGCATGACGGCAGGTGACCATGGGTGGTTTTGCTTCTGAGGCTACTCCTTCACCACCTATTCCAGCAACTTTAGATTCTGAGGATGACGATGATGATGATGATGATGGAGATGCTAGCTCTACTGATGAGATGTCTACATGACACTCTACCCTTTGTCACTCATGACAAAAAGGGGAAGTAGTTTTGGGTTATGAGAGTAGTCATCTTAAGGGGAGAGTTAGTATAGGACATTTTTGATAGGGGAAGTGTTGATAATTTGAGGGATGTAGTGAGGTTTTGATGTATCTTTTCTTTTCTATTCTTTATAGATACATTGATCTTGTAAGTGAGGTCTTTGATCATTTTTACATACATTGTACTTATACTTCTTTATATATGTGGATGTATATTGCTTTCACCTCTCTTTTCATATGTTGTTTCTTCTCTATCTTTATACACATGTTCATTATACTTATATGCAATCTATTATTTCTGTTTCACACAAGATGCCTTGATGAGTTTTGTTTAAAATGTTTCAGAAATACAGGTTGTCAAAGTCTACTTGCCATAAACTCTTTTCTTGCAAAGTTTTTCAAGAGTTTATGTTAGGATAGATTTTATTGTATTAACAAGTGAATATGAGTTGAGTGATTTATGACTTCTCTCATATGTTCTTTTGTTTGTTGTGGTTTTGTTACGGATTACCAAAGGGAGAGATTGTTAGAACATATGTGTTTTCACTTGTTAAGAACATATGTCACTTATTTATGTAAATTGGCTAATCTTTTGACAAAACACACTCTACTTGAAATTGGGTAGTTCTAGGTGTTTTTAGTACTTCAAGAAATAAGGTTTCAAGGTCAAGTGTTGAAGTCATCAAGTCTGTCTAAGAAAAAGCAAGCTGAAGTACAAATTCATTAAAGCTCGACACCTGCTCGATAGCTATCTCGACACCTACTATCTGTCGAGATTTATAATTTCAGATTTTCTGATCTGATTTTCTTGGGATCTATGAATATGCTTTTAGGCCTTCTTTTCTTCTAACCCTAAACATATAAAAGGATTGTTTTAAGAGCCATCAAGTGTGATACAAGTTGCAAAAGCATTGAGCAATCTCTGTTCAAGCAAATTGTGATCAAAAGACGAAGTTCTTGACCTAGTTCATCTTCTCTGAAGAAGTTGCTGTGTATTTGCACCAAAGGGTTTTGTGACCAAGCATCTTCCTGATCTTCATCGTGTAGGATGAACTGAAGAACTTTGTAGCCAACCTCTCTTCCTTAAGTTGGTGTTTTGAAGTCGTGTACTGGGATTCGCGCATTGGTTAGTCATGTACTTGGGAGCCGTGCATCAAAGGTGGGAACTGTCACTACAGATTAAGTCCAATTGGGTATTGGGGTAAAGGTTTAATTGTAGGTTGGTAAGGTACTTGGGATTCCTTTACTTGTAACCGCTTGGTTTGATAATAGTGGAGTTTCAGGAGTGGTGACCTGAAAATCACCCGGTGGGGTTTTTGCCGCAAGGTTTTTCCCCATTCGTAAACAAATCACCGTGTCATTTAATTCCCGCTGCATATTTAGTTTGGTGATTTGTTTGTGCTTCCACGCAATTGCATGATAAATTGATTAATTAATAACTTGGCTAATTAATTAATTGGTTTAATCATAAGGGGTCACTCAGTTTGTGGCCTATCACTTCTACCTCTAAGAGACCGTCATCAAGGGTAATTCTCAATCATCCATCAAGTAATATCATTGGTGACGTAAATGAGGGGCTTCGGTTGAGAAAAGGACCAAAATACAGTGCGACTCATGTGACGTACAATTGTTATCTTGCTCAATTCGAACCCAAGAAGGTAGAGGAAGCTCTTAGAGACGAAAATTGGATAGAGTCTATGCCACCAAGAGTTATATCAGTTTGTCAAATGATGTATGAGAGTTGGTTCCAAAACCTAAAGATACCTATGTCATCGGCACCAAGTGGATCTTCAAGAACAAAACTGATGAAGACGGTAAGGTAGTTTGAAACAAGTCTAGGTTGGTAGCTCAAGGATATATTCAAATGGAAGGTATAGATTTTGATGATTCATTTACACCAGTAGCAAGATTAGAGTCGATTCAAATTCTACTATCCATAGCATGTGTTATGGATTTCAAACTGTACCAAATGGATGTGAAAAGTGCATTTCTGAATGGTTTTCTAAATGAAGAAGTATTTGTTGAGCAACCAAAGGGATTTCAAGATCCTCACTTTCCGGATCATGTGCTAAGGTTGAAGAAAGCACTATATGGTTTGAAGCAAGCACTAAGAGCATGGTATGATCGTCTCACAACATACTTGTTAGATCGTGGATTCAAAAGAAGCCAAGCTGATCGAACATTGTTTGTAAAGAGAGATGAGAAGTCTCTCCTAGTTGCTCAAGTATATGTGGATGATATTGTTTTTGGATCCACAATTGATCATTTGGCTCATGAATTCTCCGAAGAAATGAAAAGGGAGTTTGAGATGAGTATGGTGGGGGGAGCTGAACTATTTCCTAGGGCTTCAAGTGAAACAACGGAAAGATGGGATATTCATATCTCAAGAGAAATATGCCAAAAATCTTGTTAAAAGATTTGGTCTAGACTCTAAGAAACACACTTCCACTCCAATGAGATCCTCATCAAAGCTGAGTCGGGATGCAGCAGGTATAGAAGTGGATTCAACACTCTATCGAAGCATGATAGACAGTCTCTTATATCTCACTACTAGCAAACTAGACATTGCCTTCAGAGTAGGCGTATGTGCTCGATTTCAGGTAGCCCCCAAAGAGTCACATTTAACAGTAGTCAAAAGAATTATTCGCTACATAAATGGCACCTCTGATTATGGAATTTGGTACTCAAGAGATTCAAATGAATGCTTAGCCGGATATTCTGATGCTGATTGGGCCAGTTGCATTGATGATAGAAAAAGTACTTCCGGTGGATGCTATTATCTTGGAAATAACTTGGTGTCATGGATGAGCAAAAAGCAGAATTCAGTCTCTCTATCAACAGCTGAAGCTGAATACATTGCTGCTGCAAGTTGTTGTGCTCAATTATTATGGATGAAGAAGCTTCTTTATGATTATGGAATCACTCAAGACACGATTTGAGTATATTGTGATAATACAAGTGCCATAAATTTGTCAAAGAATCTAGTTCAACACTCGAAATCAAAATATATCGAGATTCGGTATCATTTCATTCGAGATTTGGTGGAGGAAAGGACTGTGTACTTAGAGTTCATCAACATTGAGAATCAGAAAGCAGACATATTTACTAAACCTCTAGATGGCCCAAAGTTTGAATCTTTGCTAAGACCATCAGTGTCGGTATCATTCCCTGAACTCTATCTCTTGTGTAAACCTATACTACTCTTTGTTGCATACTTGTCGTTGTGGTTCCACATGTTTAGTTTCTAGAAGTTTTTCTCTTATTTGTTTTGGTTTGTTCCAACTCTTTTTGTTGATCTTACTTTTCTTATTCTGTTTTTGGGTGTGTTCAAAAATTCAAAAACCCATAAAAATTGAAAAATCTCAAAAGTTTGATCACTTGTTTTGTGTATCTCACGTGTGAGTTTGGCCTAGTACCTTAGTACTAATGGCGTAGTGCATTTACGATCTTTGCTTGTTATGTATGTACTCATTTCTATGTGGAAGAAATCTTGAACACTATGTGTGACTGTTGTAAATAGATCTTCAAGCTTGTCATGAATGATTGGTCAATGATCTTGTTGGTCTTGATACTTGCATAGACTTGTGTCTATATCTCTTCCCACTTTATTTTTATGTTTCTGCAATAAGAGCTCACCAAATGTAAATCTCCAAATGAAAAGAGATATTAAACTGCAAAAGCCTGTCGCACACACTAGTATTCGACTAGGAAAAAGGGAAAGCGAGTCTCTTTAATGTTTTTTGTATGGTGCTCAAAAAGCCAAAGGCTAATAATCAATGTTGAAATATCATAAATTTCAAGCACAAATCTCAAAATGAGATATTTTTGTCCAAACAAAATAAAATGGACCAATTGTTATGCCTTTTGTAGAAGCCAAATGAAAAGTTTCTAAGTTTTATACTCAATGTGTGGGAGGTCATATATACTCATTTCTATAATGGAGATAGTCCACTTGATTTCGTATCAGTTGTGTATAACTCGATTGAATTGATCATTGAAGCTTCGCTCTGGTCTATAGACTATTCCACATTTGAATCTCACACACTACACACAAGACTTTGATTCAATCAATGCCTATCTCATTTGTGTGATTGTATATGTTAAAATGTGATGTGTATGCTTAAGAACTTGTTGATCAAACTCAAAAAGATTTTTAAGTATTTTATTTGTTTTTGAAAGTGATTTTATACTTTCTTGCCTTTTGTTTTTGTTCAAAATGCATTTTTGTGTTTTTCTTCAAAAACTGGTTCAGGGGTTGTTTCGCGAGAAGTTCGTGACTTAGAGCTTCCCGCGAAAAGGGATTGAGGGAAATATCTTTTCTCTTCATGTCACACAGAAACTCTCGCGACTATATCGCGACTGTCTCGCGACTAACAGCTTCTCGCAAAATGTTGTTTGGCTAAAAATTGGATTTTTCAAAATTCAAATAGAAGTTACCGCGATTGTCTCGTGACCTAGTGCTTCTCGCGAAAGTTTTGTGCTTCAGTGGCCATCTTCGCGACTGTCTCGCGACTGTCTTGCTACTCTTTAACCCGCGAAAAACGCATGTTTTTACTTTATATGTAGCAGATGTGACAGTTTCTCAAAAGAAAATTTTTTTTTCTCATTTCCCTCGCTCAACTTTTCTCGAACCCTTTTCAACCTAAATTCAATTTCTATCAAAACCCATCATTTTCAAGCATCTTTTCTGCATTGTCAACTTCAAGGTATGTCTTCTAAAGCATTTGCCTTCAAGTTTCTCTTAGTTTATGCAGAATTTTTGTTAGGGTTTCAAAAATTTGGGGATTTTCGAAAATTTGAATGTTTTTCTAAATTGGGTGAAAATTTTTCAAATTTTTTGATTGGGTTGTGTCCCATTTGATGTTTGTGCCTCTGTGTTGGCCCCTTGTGGCATTTTGACACGTATTTTAGGCATGATTTCACCATGTTCATGCATTGTTCATACTTAGAGTACATTTGTGCATGCTAGGTGTTTGACAAAATGTCCGAGTGACATTTTTGTGCCAATTGGAATCAAGTGATTTCAATCTATGGGTTTTCACTTGTTTGACCATGTTTCACTCAGTATGGACATTGGTCATATGTTTCATACTCTTTGCCCATATTGAACACACTAGGCACATACCTAGGCACCCCTCATGCATCTGATGCTGCACTCTCATGCATAAACACACACATCCACACACATTAGCACATGCACACATATGCACACACATGCACAGTTACTTAGTTTCTTGCATTGTGTTTATGCATTCAGCATATTGTTTGGAGTTGATTATGTCCTGTTCTATGCAGTTTTATTTTTGTTTTGAACTAACTTGAATCTAATCAAGTTCTGTGTTCTGTGATGTGTGTTGTGCACATGTTTCCTGTTTTTTTGTGTGATCTGTTGCACAGATGTCTCCATTCAAGACTTCAGCTGTGAAAGGTGGCAGCAACAAAGGGAAAGAGCTGATCATTGATGTTGATGCCGATTCACCTAGACCAAAGAGAGCTCGTTTTTCAACGGGAATTTTTGATCCTAACTTGTTTAGGTCTTATGCTGCTTTTGAATCCTATAAGAACCTCTTTTGGGATGCTCATTTGCTAGTTGAAAAGGGCGTTGATCAGCCATCACTCAGGGACACAAATATACCCATTTAGTTTGCCACGAAAGATTGGAACTATCTGTTTTCAACTTTTGAGGATACATACGAGAACATGGTTGAGGAATTCTATGCCAATGCCATTGTCGTCGGAGAAGAGATAAAATGTTGGGTTCGAGGAAAAAGTTTTTCTGTCACACCAATGTACTTGGCGGAAATTCTACACATTAACCGGCCAATACTCCCCATACCGCTGGTATATGATGAGCTGAACCCAGATGAAGTGTATCTCAAACAATCTTTAGGAGCCAATTTGGAATTCTCCTCCAATAAGAAGTCAATCAATGTGGCATCCCTTTCTCCTAAATTAAGACTTCTCTCAATGATCATGTGTAGCAATCTCTATCCCTTGTCCAGCACCGGATATATGAATCTTGGTCGAGTATTGTTTTTGAATGATTTGATCACTGACGTAGAGATTGATGTGTACTCTCATATTTTTCACATTTTGGCAAAAATAGTTTATCGGACTGCTTCAAGGAATTATCTTCCTTTTTGTCACCTTATTTCAAGGATTTTGAAGCTCAAAGGTGTTCGTCCATTGGAAGATGAACGTCCATATACAAGGCCAAGTCCAATTAACATTCGATCTCTCCATGCGAGTATGAGCCACACCAAGCAAGAAAGTCATGCATTGTCGGGAACCTCGAGCTCTACAACTCGTACCTATGATGAACAGTTCAACAATATCTCTACTGCTCTTCAAGAGATGAGTACAAAGATGTCCGGGCTGGCGACTATCATGTATGCTCACCATAGACATCTTGATTCATAGTTCACATCACTCCAAACTCAGTTGGACGAAATTCAACGGAAGCTAGAAGAGACTGACTAGCTATTCCATGACAAAAAAGGGGAGATGATGTCATTGATAGGGGGAGTATGGTGACCTATGATAGAGGGAGTATGGTGATAGGGGGAGAAGAAGCCACTAGTTCCTATGTTTGATGTTTTATGCTTACTGCTTATTTTTTAAGGCTTTGATACTCTGTTTTTATTTCAGTATAATTTCAGTAGTTCTTTTGTGATATTCTCTATGCTTTGTAGCATATCTTGCATGTACCCATGTTGCTTTTGTAAGCTTTAAGGGTTTGTTTCATTGCATGTTTGTAGGCTTTTATGGTTTGTGCCATGCATATGCAGTACATTGCTTATGCAACCTTTATGCTTGTGTACTTGATGTTTAATGTCATACATTTTACGTCAGTACGTCACTCTTGTGCCCTTGTAGGATTGTTCCTTGATGCATATACGTTCTATGCATTGGTTGAGTGATGAACACTTTTGTCCCTAGTAGGATTTTTTCTAGATGCAAATACTTCGTGTATTCTGTATTGGTTGAGTGCTGGATTTGCAAATGATACTCTTCAAATTAGCTTATCATCTTGCATGTCCGGATGTTCATTCCTTGTGTGAATGAGCATAGTTTGTATAGTGATTACTTGTTTGATCTTGCCATGGTATATTGTTTTATTCCATTTTGCTTGATCTCATTATATTTGCTCCATATGCATTTCAAGTTTTCTGCATACAATGATATTATTTTGTTATTGTTTTTAGAGATACTTTTTCATATGTTTCAAGAGCTTATCAAAATCTAGAATTAGGTGTGAGCGAGTTTTTCCTTTGTTCCTAAACTCACGTTTAAGTCTAGAGTCTGTTTTAGGGTTTTGTCATGGAATAGCCAAAGGGGGAGATTGTAAAGTTGTTATTTACAACTATGTATTTTGTTAGCTTTTATTCCGTGCCAAATTTGATTGTAATTATTATCAATCGTTTATACCCGGTATATATTGTGGGATTTGTTGTAAGGGTTGTGTGATAGAGAGAGAGTGTGAAGACTCAAGCATTCCGAGGTTGAAGAATTCTCGCGGGTATGTCGCAACCTAGCTTCTCGCGAAGTGAAACATGTGCCCTACATATGCTGAAATGTGAAGAGTCAGGCCAGGTGGAGACAACTGTGTCTCGCGAGTATCTCGCGGTTAAGGCCTTCCCGCGAGACACCCGCGAGGCTATCTGTTCTGCCAGCCTGTACTGAATGACTCACACTTTCTGTGCCTATCCTATATATACCCTCTTTACCCACAACTGTTGAAGACTGCTTCAGAGAGAAAACCCTAGCCAAACACATTGTGAATTAGAGATTGTCATCCCCACCTTTCTCTATACACTTGCTTGTGGTATCTCCTCAACCGTTCCCTCTCCATTTCCACACCATTGAGAGGTTGATAGCCCAAACACTTACCACACCCTCTGAGAGTGTTGTGTGACGTTTTGGTGCTGCTGGGAAGCATTGGAAGAAGCCTGGAATGGCAGATGCAACATGGAGCTTGTTGCGGGATCTAGGGTGCTAGACAAGACACGGTTCCGAGAAGTCTTGTTGGAGTAGGAGCTTGGAGGGCTTAGGTACATCAGGTATATTAGGCTTGGAGGGTCTCTTGCTAACCCATGTATCTCAACTGATTGTCTAGTGGATTGATTTCCGCTTGGAGGGCGGCGGAGAGGTTTTTCGTCGAGTTCTTCGGTTTCCTCTTCGAGAACACGTCTCGGTGTTTTCTGTGTTTGCATCCTTCTTCCCTACTCTTGTTTATTCCATTATACTCCTGTATTGCTTAGTTTATGGATTAGAGTAGCTTTTCTGTTTATCCGCTCGCTTTTACACTATTTCGCACTTAGTTTTAAGTTAGTGTAAAATCTATCGAGCCGTTAGTTTAATTTGGGGGTCTAAATTACTCTTGTGTTTTCAACACATTTTCAAGCTTTCAGTTATGTAGTGAGTTGGAGGAATTTTCCTCCAAACAGATAGTTCCATTAAATTTTTCAATTTTACTTAGGTTTTAACTTATAATAATCCTACTAACTATGGCTAATGTCTTCTCTAAAAAGAAAAAATTATGACTAATGCAACAAAAATTGAATTAAAATTAGTTTAAAATTATATCAAAATTCATTTATGTTATTTGACTATAGAAAAATTGCATTATTAGTTCAATTTATTGAAACTTACAAAAATTAATTAGTATTTTTTCTTGATGATAAAAATAATCATCATTAATCGAATACCTACCAAATATTTGGATTATATTGTATACTATATATTGGGATATATCTAATAATTTTTTTTTTAAAAGTTGTTTAATCAAATTCAAAACCAAGGATCCTAAAATAATTTAAGGATGATGTGGACGCAATAGGGCTCCCACCAACCCGTACGCGCAAAATAATGCAAAATTAGAGTCACCCTCAGAAAGCACCTTGGCAAAGAAAAGAATAATGCTTGTGCCACATAAAGTGGCACAACTTGCCTACGTGGCAAGTTGTGAGTGGTAGAGAGGTGATGGTGAGTCCATGTGGGGTCACCTCTCTATCACTCACAACTCGCCATGTAGGCGAGTTGGGGCACAAGTTGTGCCATTTTATGTGGCACTAGCCTAGCTCCAAAGAAAAAGTCCAAATACTTGTGGTGCTGAGCAATCCTCCAAGCACAAGAAAGCTGTTGAAAATTAATAATAATTTTTTTATAAACGCCACTACAAGTCCTGTTCTTATAAGGAACCTATTGCAACGTTTAACAAACGTCATTATAAGTCTACAAAAAAAAAAAAAAAAAATGAGGGACCTAGTGGCATTTTCAAATGCTACCATAGGTCCAACTCGAAAAAAAAAAAAAAAAAAATCAAATAGTGGCATATTCTTTTCATGAAAAGAATATGCCACTATTTGAATTAATTTGAAAGGTATACGAACTGATCATATTCAGTTATGAAAAAAAAAAAAAAAAAAAAAACTCTTTCAATCTCTCACATTCTCTCACAATCCACCATTTAACCCATAAAAAAAAATAAATAAATAAAAAACACTCTATTCCACGCTAACGTCAACCCACCATTAGACCCATGCTGCAGCCGACTCACGCTGTTGTCGACCCACGCCGCCGATCCATGCCCGAATGTGCTCATATAAAGAACTTCTAACATATTGTTGTGTAATGGAATTATGGCATCCCAAGGGCATCAGCTAGTTAATCATAAAATATAGGTCGACTGCTTTTATTTCTCATACATTACTTAGTTATGATTTTTTTTTTTTTTTTTGAGAATACAAAACTTTAACACACACGGGGAGAGAAGAAAGGTTTTAAAGAAATTGACAGTACGTGTAAATCCAAACAATAGGTTTCAAATCGAACTGTGCATTTATCATCCTACAATATTAGTAATAACTATAATATAGATGAAAATTATAGTAATTGAAAAGGAAGAAAGAGAGAGCGAAAAAGGGTGAATCACAACTTATTTCTCTTGCTAACCGTTAACTCTCCTATTACTAGCTTTCAGTATGTTATAACGGACATTTTGGGCTTTTGCCCCTAATTTTTTATTTATTTAGCAATTTGCCCCTATTTCGAAACTATATAGGGATACGCTCTTATTTCGATACTCGATTACCTTAAAATCGAGTTTCAATGAAATACTCGATTCCTAGAAATCGAGTTATGCCCGATCAAAATTAAAAAAAAAAAAGAATTGCATGGAACTCGAGTTTAGGGAAATCGAGTTCCATGCAAAAAAAATTTATAAGTCTGATAGTTCCATATTCAGGGAGACCTATAGTGGGGTTTTAAAGCCATATAGTGACGTTTTTAAGCCCTATAGCGGCATTTTCTTGTAAATATATTTTTTATAAGTCTGATTGCCCTATATTCTAGGTTTAGGAGCTCTATAGTGGCGTTTTTGAGCCCTATAGTGACGTTTTTAAGCCCTATAGCTGCGTTTTGCTGCAAATTTTTTTTTTATAAGTCTGATTGTCCTACATACCATGTTTAGGGAGCCCTATAGTGGCGTTTTTAAACGCTATAGTGTCGTTTTTAAGTCCTATAGCGGCGTTTTTCTGCAAATTTTTTTTTTATAAGTTTTATTGCCCTACATACCAGGTTTAGGGAGCCTATAGTGGCGTTTTAAAACATAGTGAAGTTTTAAAACTCGATTTCTGTGAAATCGAGTTCCATGCTTTTTTTTTTTTTTTTTTTTTTTTTTTTTTTTTTTTAAGTTTGATCAGGCATAACTCGATTTTCTAGGAATCAAGTATTTCATTGAAACTCGATTTTAGGTAATCGAGTATCGAAACAGGGGTAGATCCCTATGTATTTTTGAAATATGGGCAATTTGCTAAATAAAAAAAAAAAAAAATTAAGGGCAAAAGCCTAGAATGTCCATGTTATAACTGATTAATTAAATCCACTTTTCAGTTCAAAAACAAAAAAAAAAAAAAAAAAAAAAAATCCACTTTTCGCGCGACCAATAGTCTTATAATGTGTCTTATTTCTGTTAATCATGCAAGTTTAACCGCACTTATTAATACGGCACCGTTTGATTGAGATCTTGTTCTTAGATTTTTTTATAAGAAAAGTATAAATTGCATCCTCTTGCTCTTATACTTTTCAAAATTTGATTTCTAAACCGACAAAAAATTTTTTCTCATTGGGGGACCCAGAGCGTGATAAAGTTTATAAAATGATAGGAAAAGAGATGACGTAATGATGCTATAGAAATGTTGACGTCTATATCATGGCATGGTGGCACTTGCAGCACTCTTATTTTTATATATATCTTATAGGGTAGCTCATTTGAACTACATCAGAGAGTTAATACTTGATAGTTTGCACTTACAGAGTGTTACAGGCTCAATATTGTTTCCGCTGCTAAGTACCTACACAATTAATAACTGAGGTACGCTTTCATAACATTTCCAAAATTTAAGTTCCTTTGTCTATCTATATATATATATATATATATATTTTTTTTTTATGTTCTCGTTATAATTAGCAACCGAAATAATCTTTTTTATCCTAAATTTTTAATTTTTCAAATAGCACCATCCAACTATATATAGCCGCTGAACTTTAACGCGCGTGCAATATAGCATGTCTTGCCTCTCACAAACTATATAATAGATCCTGAGATTCTCAATCAATATTGAGCGTTGCGTTCATTTACTGTATTTTAATTCGTAATATATAATTTTTTTTTTTCCAGTGCCTGTCTTTTTCAATTCTTTGAATTAATTTTTAACTTTGATTTGGTTAAAATGTTGATATAAATATCACCGCCTTTCCCGAATTTAGGAGATGTTGTCCTAGTTTTAAATCTTCAATGCCAGTACCATGCAAGAATTATTTGCTGAATTTTCTGCCAATATTTATTAACGGACAATAACATGTGTTCCCCCTCACAAACTTTAATTATAATAGTTGCTCTGATTCTCAATTAAAATAATAATTTTAGCATGATAAACTCTCACACATTTTGCTACAAGTATCTTATAAGATAAACTGTAATTGATTGTTTGTTACTGTCACAAAAATTATAAATCCCCCAGTTTGTCACTGTCTTTTAATTCGTAATTTCTATTGTATTCTGTTTCCAGTGTTTGCCTTTTTCTTTCAATTAATTCTTAGCTTGAATTTGCATTGGAATGTTGATACAAATATCACAAATGAAAATCATTGGTCTCATTTTTAGTATTTCATTTTAAACTCCGTAATATGTCATGTATCTAGTCTCTATCTCTCTCTTTTCTAAATTTTTGTTATTTTATATTAAAAGATGTGTAACAATATGTGAATGGTGAAGTATAATGTGAGCACTCATGGTATAATAAAACAATTTTATACTCTCATTAAACAAAAAAAAAATTATTTATTCAGAATATCATCACCTTTCCCTTATCTAGGATAGATAGGAATTTTACCAATCTTTTCCCCCGTATTCTATTATTTGGAAGGCATTTGAGATGCAACTTAGAATTTGATTTTAGGAGAGACAAAATTATTGTTAATCTATTATAGGTTTTTTACACATGATAGTTATTTTATGATATGTTTTTTCAAGTCAAGTACAACTTATATAAATTATAATATTTTGGTTAATATAAATTGATAAAATGAAAAATTATGACATTTTAAAAATTATATATATATATATATATATAAATAATTGAAACTTGATAGTAACTAAACTTTTGAGTTTATTAGATAATCAATTTTATATTTACTATTTATATACATATCTAAATGTTAAAGAATAGGTAATCAGTTTGTTAGTTTTTATCATTTTTGAAAGGCAATGATAATTTTGAGATTAAAACTCAAACCATGACTTGTCACTTTTGGTGAAAGGAACTTGTTATCTCACCAAGGCCCTACATCTAACCCTATTTCAATTTATGTTTTTTTAATTTAATTTTATGTTTTTTTTATTTTTTAAATTTGTCTTCTTTTATTGGTGATTAAAGAAACTCACTGTTCATCACTTTTGGTGTGCCTATTCAAGTCTCTTTCTCTTGGAAATATCCACTCCTCTGCCATCTGTCACTTATGATCTTCTCATCTTCTCTGCTTTTCACATCTAAATGGCAGAACATTACATTAGATCAATCAATTTACTTTTATTGTATATTTCTCACTGACTAAACTCTTGAACTTCCTTGAATGCAATCTTGAGCTAACATGCTTTAGATATTCAAAAGATCTCTACAAAATAATTAACATCCATAATGAAAAAATAAAATTCACTTGCAATAAAATTCACATGTAAAATTTCTTTAAAATAAAGTTTGGGGTGTTACAATCTAGTCCATTGATAATATATTGGAAAGAATATTATTAATCTATACATAATTAAAGTGAAAGTTCAACAATTAAACTAATCCGTTTTAATTTTGTGTTACACTTTCTTAAATTAGATTGTAAAACTACTCTAATTTTATACCAAGTATCCATAGAATTTTAATACTTCCAATTCGCTTAGAGCATTCACATCATCAATTCATGCATAAAACTCTTTATTTTATTATAAGAACCTACTTTTACTATTTTACTTAATCACTTTTTAAAACACATCATTTTAGATGATTTATTCAACATTCTATTTTATTTATATAATCATTTCTCATTTTTCATATTATTTTTTTTTCTTTTACGTCTCTCTCTCTCTCCCCGTTTATTAGTAATTGTTTCTCTCCTCTCAACCCTCATGTCTCTCTCATCTTAGCTCTCTCTTCCAATGTCTCCCTCTAAGATCTCTCATCTTAGCTCTCTCTGTGGCAAACAAAGAAATCTCTCTCTATTGCACTTGTTAGAGAATATGAGACCTGAAGAAAACTGTGTGTGTATGTGTGTGTGTTTGTCTCGAAGCTCATCGTTGTCAAATCTCTCTCATCTAAGTTTAGATGTTCCACCACCATTGGGTTTGGGTCTCAAAGACAAGTGGATTGTTATGTTGTTGATTAGGTTTGGGTTGATGGATTTTTTTGTTGATGGTTTGATTTGTGTCTTAAGATGATGATAGGAGCAATTATCATAGAGTGAATGTCATAAGTTGGACTTTTATTGTAAACATAAAAGTTAAAATAAAAAACTATTATGGAATAAGTTTATGCTTTAATTTATACTAGTTTGTAGTTTCATGCATATGCACGGGTACAATTTTAAAAAATTACAATTATACAGTTTAGATTATACATTTTTTTTTTTAAAAGATGTTCAAATTGTACATGCTATTAGCTTACACTTTTTTTAAACCATACATTTCTAAAATATATAATAGTTTCTCATTATATATATAATTTAATTGGTTTTAGGCTTTTCGTTTTTGGCACATAATAATTCAAATACTTAAATGGACACGTAGCGGAAAATTGGACTCCAATCAAAATCCAATTTAGAATCTAATTGGATTTGGACTCTTCGATTTTTACACTTAATAATTCATTTGACATAAAATAAAAAATTAAATGAGGCACGTGGCTCAAAATTAAGAATCCAATTAAAATCTAATTTATTTTTCTCTAAGTTTTGGCTATTAATACATATAGACTAGTGTGTAATCCCGTGTATATGGATGGGTACTGTAGGGACTCAACCTGGATTGGACCCAGAGTATGAACGGGTTTTCAGCCCAACATGCCCAAACAATAAATTTGTAGAGAGTGGGTCGAAGGTTTAGGCGTTGGCCGGCGTTCACGAAGCACGAACTCTTTTCTTTTATAAAAGAAAATACTTAGAATTATTTACAACTGGGGGGTGCTCCTCAGCTCATGGCCGAGGAGGCATTTTCTTCTTTTTTCCTTTTTTCTTACCCCTCCCCCCCTTCTTACTTTACTCACTCCTCTTATATAGTCTTCATCGTCCTATCTCGTTCTTCCATCTGTTGATCATCCATTCGCCTTTCTTCTGACCGTCCGTCCTATCAGAGGCCTTATCAGCACTCAAGTGGTTCACACCGATCAATGTCGCCCTGCTAAGGGGTTATATCCCCATTAATGCGGCCAGAGGGGTTAGGTGAATGCATTAAGTGTGGAGGTGACAGCTTGCTCTGGGCTTGTCCCTTCCCAAAATTATCCTTAGTATGCCGAGCATGAAGAGATCCTCGGCGTGGATCTAAAAAAGAGTCTTTTCCTAATTTTAGCCTTGGATGGTCATCCTTCCTTGGCGTGGGCCTTGGGCCTACTACACGATGGGCTGAGGCTATCAGGCCCACTGGCCCCACAGGTACAATTAAAAAAAATCACAATTCTAAGGTTCAAATCATACATGGTAATAACTTACGCATTTTTTAAATCATACATTTCTAAATTATGTAATAGTTTCTTATATATATATATATATAATTTTATTAAGTTTAGACTCTTCGATTTTTGCATCCAATAATTCACTTGTCACAAAAATTAAAAAAATTAAATGGACACGTGGTGCATAATTTAACTCCAATTGAAATCCAATTTAGAATCTAATTGGATTTAGACTTTTTGATTTTTACACTTAATAATTCACTTGACACAAAAATTAAAAATTCAATAGGACACGTGGTGCAAAATTAATTGAGAATCTAATTGAAATCTATTTAGATTTTTTCTAATATATATATTTATAGAGAGAGAGAGAGAGAGAGAGAGAGAGAGAGAGAGAGAGATTATTTTATAAAAGTTTTATCAACTAAATAAAATATTATGCTTAAAAATTTACATTCCGATTTTCGTCTTCTTAATGACATGAATCTAAGTGAAATTAAGTCACTAGATATTAACATCAGTTTTCAAGAAACAAAAAGGCAACAACATCATATTATACCATAGATATCTATACATTACACGTGGATTACATAGAAAATTTCTTGTAAATGTTTTTAAAGCTAAATTAGCTATAGTGAGCTTGTGCATCACGCAATTCATCACCTAGTGTTTCCAATGGTAATGGCTAATTGTGTTTTTTATCAGGAAATTTAAGGAAGACAACTCTATAGATGGCAGAAGCAGTGAGTATAGAAATTCAACAGGAATTAAATGCTTCAAGAGAAATTGAAACTGAAAATACAGAAAGTCAAAAGGAAGCAAACATTTCAAATGAAAACAAAAGTCAATATGAAAGGTTGGTTAGTGCCCTCGGAAAAATGATTAGAAGGCCAGAGCCTTCATTTTCATTTGAGTATCGCATCAAAAGAATTCCAGATCACCTTCGCAAAGTGAATGAACGAGCCTACACTCCTATGATTATTTCAATTGGCCCTTCACACCACTTCGACAAAAAATTACAACTCATGGAAATGTTTAAAGTGAGGTATCTCAAGAGCTTCATTGCACGGGCTAACATAAACTTGGAGAATTTAGTAAGCACTATAAGGGAGACTGAAGAACGCATTTATTGTTGCTATGCAGAGGCTTCGCTTGACATGGACAGAGATGTTTTTTTGGAAGTAATTCTGGTGGATGCCATCTTCATTATTGAGCTTATCGTTAGAAGTGTTTTTGGATGTTCGGAAAGTAACAATCTTTTGATAGCAGACCAAATGATACCTATCGTATATGACTTGGTATTACTTGAAAACCAGCTTCCATTCTTTGTCCTTGAGAAACTATTCAACCTTAATCCCAAATTGTCAAACATCTCTTCTTTAATTGATCTAACTTTCAAATTCTTTGAGCCTTTCAATGTTCGAGAAATTCCCCCCAAGAATGTGAAAATAGAACACTTCACCGATCTGATTAGAATCTTTCAGCTACCACAACCCCAGAACCTACCGAAAAGACGAACTGGATCTGAAATTGTTACACTTATGTACTCTGCAACACAACTGCATGAGGCAGGAGTAAAGTTTCAGGTGAATTCAAGCAAATGTTTACTTGACATAACATTTAACTTCAAAAACGGAGTGTTAAAAATGCCATGCTTAGAGTTATATGATGGGACCGAAGCTCTTATTCGAAATGTAATGGCATTTGAGCAGTATTGTTTTGGGCAAAAAATATACATTATGGATTACTATTATTTTTTGGATTGCCTTGTCAATACTACCAGAGATATAGATTTACTTTGCGATAATGGAATTATACGAAATTATCTGGGAGACAACGAAACAGCAACATCTTTGGTCAACAAGCTTAACATCCATGTCTCATTGTCAGGCATAAACCCAAATCACAACTGTATCTTCAAAGAATTGAACGACTTCTATAAGAAACCTTGGCACAAATGGAAGGCAACATTAAGGCATCAATATTTCAGCACTCCTTGGAGAATTGCTTCTACCATCGCTGCTATCATCCTGCTGATGTTCACATTCATACAAACAGTATGTTCTATCATCCAAATAGTGCCTATTGTTTGATTGCTTCTCAATAAATTTGTGCAAGTGCAGTGTATGCAATGTGTGGTTAGTACGTGGACTCATGAAGAGTTTAGATTGCTGCAGATTTCATATCTTCCCTGATTGTCATCTACTTTTTATCTAAATAAAGCTTGGATAGGATTGTTATCTGCTTTAGTTTGGATACGATTCATTGTATAAGTGTGATGAGAAATTTTACTTCTATGGCATTTCCATTTTCATTGTCTATCGCATTTCTTTTTCAATTTTTGTAAGGCGATATATATGAACATTGATGGAGTTAATAAAAGCTATCAGATATATTTACCAAAACTTAGCAAGTAATTATTGCTGTGAGAGGATTGGTTTTCGCTCAAAGTAGACCAACGTTGTTTCATACCATTTTCTATACAAACCAAGCAAGAGGGTTTGAGATGTGGAAGAGCAATGGTCATGATATAATTAATATGAACAAATCAATATCAATATATTATCTAATCTAATCTAATCTAATCTAATCTAATCTAATACTATATATAATAGCAGAAGCTTTTAATAAGGTGCTGACACGTTAGCAAAATGACACCCTTAAAAAATCAACACGTGTACAATTTTTTCTTTAAAATTTCGCACGGTGCGTCTGTAAGACTCACTTTCAAATAAAGCAGCCGCACGTTACAACGTTTGGCCTTTTAAAATCTGTCACGCTTAAAAAAAAAAAAAAAAAAAGATTCACTTTGTGAAAACACTGTTTGGGAGCCTCTTGGTATAAAAAGAAACCAACCGCTTAAAACACAAAAAAAGAAAAGAAAAGAAAGATTCTTCACGGAGAAAGGGGAGAGAGAGAAAAGAGAGACAGAGAAATAGAGAGGCAGAGAGAGTTCTCCGTTCCCTCGCCAGACTTAGAGCACCGGTGCAAGCAGAAAGAAAAATCTATGGGCATCAACACCGTTAGGCTATATATCTGCCACCATCAGATCGTCGAAACCGGCTCCGGTACGTTTTTCTCTATTTTTTTAGATTTGGGTATGAAATATTACTTTTTATTGAGTTTTTTTGTTGGAAAGGTTTAGATTTGATTTTGGTTTTGATTCCTTTTTGTTTCGGGCTTTTCAATCAACAAAATGTAATCCAAAATATCAGATAAATAGAGGATAGTAAGGCCGTCCTAAGGTGAAACAAAGTCTACAAAAAGAAGCTGAAGTAATCATTATAAGGAAGTTGATCACAAAGCATGACTGCAACAAAAAAACACATAACAATTTTACAGGTTAGTTGAAAAAGAATCATGGAATGCATTTTTTTTTTAATAGAAAAAGCTGTCTAAAATATGCAAAAACAGAAGAAATTCAAACAACGAATACATAATAGACAGAATTATCAGATAAACAAAGGAAAAATTAGGCTTTCCTAACCTATCAGTTTGTTCCAGCAACTCTGCTTGCAGATTACTCAAGTTTTGTACTTGACAGAGAAATGCAGCAAATCTGAATTTCAACAAAATGACAGGGTAAGAAGGTTTTCTATAATTTCAATAACACAGTGTCTAACAATCTGTTGGAAGGTGTATAGTAATCAGTTGGTTATCAATTAATTTATTTATTTTTCAAAAACCCAGTAATTAATCCAAAAAACCATAATTTCACTTAGAAAAAAATTATAAATTACTATACACTCTAAACTTTCAGATTTAAAGATCCAAGTATTAAAATCAAGGGCGAAATCCCTAATGTTACTAAAACTTAAAACCAAAAATAATAATTTCAGACCAAATCATCCATAGAGAGAGAATAAACCCATCATTACACACTCTAAACTTTCAGACTTATAACCATCCAAGTTGAAATTGGCCATTAAAATCAAGGCAGAATCCCTTATGTTACCAGTACTTAAAACCGGAAATTATAATTTTTCCATAGAAAGAGAGATAAACCCATCTATATTTCAAAAGGAGTCAAAGAAGAACCCTAGAAAATTCGGTATGGAGAAAATTTTGAAATACAGATATATTGAAAAGGAAGATGGTAATTCTTGTAGTACAAACATCTGGTTTTAAACTAAAAACATATACATATTGGAGATTTAATATGCTAATTCGAAAAGGAAAAGCAATAGTGAAAAGTTTCAGAAAACCAAAACAGTATTTGAAGAAGAAAAGAGTACGCTAACCTTTAGAAAAATTTTGTTGCAGAGGAGAGATGAGGCAGAGCAGCAGATCAGATGGCGATGGCCAGCCATCCTCTGTAACGCAGTAGCGCTAAACATCTTAAAAAAAAAAAAAAAAAAAAAAAAAGCACCCAAAAACATTTAATCTACTAAAGAGCATATTTAAGAATTATAACCTCCTCAAAAATTTCTGTCTCCTAAATAGGCCTCCGCCATCCCCTTCATCGCCATCATCAAAGTAGATCATCTTCATCGCCATCGACATCACCACCACCATGATTTATTTTCTTTCCAATATCTCCACTACCTTCGCCAATTGCAGTCTGGAATTCCAAAAGTATTAGTCATGTTGCCCAAGACAATAAACAATTCACATCGCAATATGTTTAAACCAAATTGAAGCAGTAACTTTCAGTTAATTGGTTAAAGGTGTTTTAACGCTGCCAAACAGATCAAAAGTGTTTTCCAAATCAAAACCGGTTTTCCAAATCAAAACCCCCCCAAAAAAAAAAAAAAAAAAAAAAAAAAACTATGAACGTAGATATTAGAAAACAGGGAAAGGCTTAGTGATATCAAAATAAATCGAAAAATTGAGAAAACAAACATTTTCATGGAGAACCCANAAAAAAAAAAAAAAAAAAAAAAAAAAAAAAACTATGAACGTAGATATTAGAAAACAGGGAAAGGCTTAGTGATATCAAAATAAATCGAAAAATTGAGAAAACAAACATTTTCATGGAGAACCCAAAAGCCCGAAACAAAAAGGAATCAAAACCAAAATCAAATCTAAACCTTTCCAACAAAAAAACTCAATAAAAAGTAATATTTCATGCCCAAATCTAAAAAAATAGAGAAAAACGTACCGGAGCCGGTTCCGACGATCTGATGGTGGCAAATATATAGCCTAACGGTGTTGATGCCCATAGATTTTTCTTTCTGCTTGCACCGGTGCTCTAAGTCTGGCGAGGGAATGGAGAACTCTCTCTGCCTCTCTATTTCTCTGTCTCTCTTTTCTCTCTCTCCCCTTTCTCCGTGAAGAATCTTTCTTTTCTTTTCTTTTTTTGTGTTTTAAGCGGTTGGTTTCTTTTTATACCAAGAGGCTCCCAAACAGTGTTTTAACAAAGTGAATTTTTTTTTTTTGGTTTTAAGCGTGGCAGATTTTAAAAGGGATTTTTAAAAAAATAACTACAAAACCCAAACAATATTATTAGTTAGACAAAGTTTCAAATATATTGCATTTTTAACAATTCGACTTCAGAGGAGTCGATTTTACTGTTCATATGCCTATTTTTTGCGATTTTTTTTACACAGAAATCGACTTCAGCGAAGTCGATTTCTTCACAAAGAAATCGACTTCAGTGAAGTCGTTTTCTATACAGAGAAAACGACTTCACTGAAGTCGATTTCTTTGATATGCCCAGCCCAAAAACTTACCGATTTTTTGTGTTCTTCCTTTCCTGCGCCTGGGTTTCTCCACTTCCAAGCCCCAAAAACCCATGAAGAACGAAGAACGAAGTCCCCATCGGTCACGAACGAAGAACCCAGGCGAAGAAGAACGAAGAACCCAGCGAAGAAGAACGAACCCAGGCGAATGAAGAACGACGGTGTTGCTGGGTTCGTCGGTCAGAATCGGCGTTCGTCGGCAAGAAACCCAGGCGCCTGGGTTCGTTAGTTCTTCGTTCTTCATTCGCCTGGGTTCGTTCTTCTTCGCCTGGGTTCTTCGTTCTTCTTCGCCTGGGTTCGTTCTTCATTCGCCTGGGTTCTTCGTTCTTCGTTCTTCGTTCGTGATCGACGGGGACTTCGGTCAGACTTCGTTCTTCATCACACAAAAATCATTCGCCTGGGTTCTTCGTTCTTCGTTCGTGACCGACGGCGCCTGGGTTCTTCGGTCTTCATCACACAAAAAGCTTCGTTCTTCATGGGTTTTTGGGGCTTGGAAGTGGAGAAACCCAGGCACAGGAAAGGAAGAACACGAAAAAATCGTGTAAGTTTTTGGGCTGGGCATATCAAAGAAATCGACTTCAGTGAAGTCGTTTTCTGTGTATAGAAGACGACTTCACTGAAGTCGATTTCTTTGTAGAGAAAGCGACTTCGCTGAAGTCGATTTCTGTGTAAAAAAAATCGCAAAAAATAGGCATATGAACAGTAAAATCGACTCCTCTGAAGTCGAATTGTTAAAAATGCAATATGTTTGAAACGTTGTCTAACTAATAATATTGTTTGGGTTTTGTAGTTATTTTTTAAAAAATCCCATTTTAAAAGGCCAAACGTTGTAACGTGCGGCTGTTTTATTTGAAAGCTGTATACGTGTCAGCACGTCCTTAATTGTAGGCGCTCACTTTCTCTCAGCTTCGTCTATTATATATATATAGATTTTAATTTAGTGTAATGTTAAAATAGAATATCTGATATATAGCGTATTGTAAAATGAATAATTAAAATTGATAAAGTGGGTTTTGATGTGGTAAAATGGTATTTGGCATAGCACACATGATGTGAATGCTCTTAAAACTCCCATTATCGGCCTCCATCATGCTTAGGTCCACACAGGTAGTGCGAGCTATTGCATCGGAACCCACTTTTCATTTTCCATAACTCAAACAACTCAAGATTTGGATTAAGGATGGTGGTGAGAGTGGGTTTGCAAACATGAAGGTAAAACTAGTTCGACCATCTGTTTCCTCTGGTTGTGATATGGGATTTAGATCTGGGTTAATACAACAATTAATTATCATAGAAAAATCAAAACACAAAATCAAAGATCAAATTGGACCTACTTGACTTATAAATGGTTTCTTAGAGATTTTATCGTAACACACGGTCATGAGCCAACAATCCAAAGATGCGAAAAAGCTAAACCTCTGCACCACCAAACCAATGCTTCATACTGTTACCAAATCCACAAAGACAAAAACAGAATGTGATCGCATTCGATGGCTCTTGTTGCTGTGTTTTACCTTGCGATCTTGGTTTCTTGGATTTTCGTTTAATTTCTAAAATAATTTTTCATCGATGTGGTGGCGGTGAGATTGGTTTCTGATTTTGGGATTTCTAAAATTTCTAATTTTCTTAAAACAACAAATAAATAAATAAATGTTAAGTTTTGGCAAGTCATATGTTGAGACCTGATGTGTCAATCTATTTTTCTCCAATAACTGACATGGCACCTTAATTTTAATATTTTTATTAGTGAATTAATGACTTGGTATAATTTGAACCACTTATATCAAAATGAAAGATTAAGATTAAAATAACTTTACGTAGTAGAGTACGCTAGGAATTCTAGAGGATTTTGATTTGTCTTTTAATTGTTGTTTTAACTTTCAAATCGTTCAGGATAAGGATTAAAATTTAGACCGTTTTGCTTAAATGGTGTTTAAAGTTTAAACTATATTTCAGGGAAAAATGCCAAAAGACCTCCTAAACTTTGGAGTAGTAGCCAAAACCCAAAAGACCTCCTAAACTTTTATTTTAGCCAATTTACACCTTAAACTTTACTTAAAAATAAAAAATAAAATAACTTACTAAGTCAAGAAAAACAACAACCTTACAAATATACTAGTGCAGCCAACCCATATCCTGGAGGTGTTTGAAAAAATAAAAAATAAAAAATATCCTCTAGACTCTAGTATGGACAAAACAGACTTCTACTTCTACTTACATAATCCATGCCTTACTCTTAATGCGGGCCTTGCTTTGTAAAGCATTTTGATCAAATCTAAACTTATGGAAATCCATGGCTTTGTCGCCCAGATTGTTATGATCTTTTCGATGTACCATTTCCTTGTTGGGTTACACTTACACATGCATCGACTTCAATTTACAACAGAAACACATGCAGGGTTAAGCAAATTTAGGGTGACCATTGTGTCATCCCACCGGTGGATCAAATGGATCCATGATAATATTTGAAGTGACTAACCCATTTCACTACCCAAAAAAAAAAAAAATTGGTCTACAACCCGTTTTTAAAACACGGCTATAACTCCTAAAAACACAACTATAGCCGCATTTTGTAGCGTTGCCTATACACCATGGCAATAGACAGACTTGGAGACCTCGAGTCGAGTGGAGTCTACAGCCTTGCCCAGTAGCGGAATTACACATACAAGGATCCTTTATAATATTTATAATTATTAAATATTTTTTAAGATATAACTTATAAAATTAGGAGTTGGCACCTCAGCACCGAAAATTCTTAGTTCTGGCCTCGTCCATCAACTTGTGGATTTGGATTCAATATCATGTGTTCTCGTGTAAGATTTATGTTCCAACATCAATTATAACATACCATGTATTTATGTTTATTCTCTTTATAAAAAATTAAAGTTTAAAAATTTATAAAAATAAAAATTAGACATATGACATACCATAATTAGAGTATAAAATGAGATTGAAGATTTGTGTTATGAACTTAGTATGTCAAATGAGAACCAAGCCAAGAAAGTCATCATTGACTCCAATATAACCATCCATGCATGCACCTAATTACCAAACCAGTAATTCTAAAGAATATCCACTTGTCCGTTCGTAGTTCTTCTTGCCTTGGAACAAAGACAATGTTGCTAATAAAATAGAGGTATAAAAGGTTGATGCTTAGGGGTGAAGCTAGGATTTTTTGTTTGGGGGGCCAAATTTTGGTATTAATATATTAGTTTCGAGTCAAGATAAAACATCCTACACATGCGTAAACGTATATACACAAATATAAACTTTAATATTTTGAACTTAGAGTAAATCATAATTTATAAATTGTATATAAAATTAACAACTTTCAAATATATATATTCACAAGATAATTTTTTAGAAGAACTTATCATCTTTTAAACTTCAATTAGTATACAAAAGCTGTCTAATTTGATATTAAACATGTACAAAAAACGAATTAGAGAAAACAAAAACTACATTGTTTTTATAACTACTAGACCAATTGACAAATTCTATTGATTTTTAGGAGTATTATCGGATTAACTCAAACATTTGGGGGGCCAACTTCAATTTTTGTAGCTAAATATTTAAAGTTTTAACAATTATACATAATATAAAATAATTTTTTAAAATTTTCGGGGGCTATAGCTCCGCCCCTAGATGTCTTGCTCATATAAAGTTAATTTAACATTTTCACGCATATGGGGAATTGAGAAAGCATTTCTGCATTTAAAAAATAATAGCCATCTTGTTTCTGGCAGACCTTTGAAGAGTCCAAATTGATTATAAATTTTAACCCCTAAATGACTAAATCCTGATTTCATCGTCACTGTCTAACATATATTATTATTTAGTCCACTTGTTGTTTGCCTCATGTGAAAGGGAGGGTGGACACGTTACCTTGCTTGTAGACTGGAATATGGATGACTAGCCCAAAATCCAAGTGAAATCATTATCGAGGCATGTTTGAATGTATGAAAAACTAATGTTTTATGTGAAATTCGCCATTTTTTTTTTTTTTTGAGATCGTAATCATCTTACGTAGAAAACTTATTATTTTATATAATAATCCTACTATTGCAACTAAAAATTTTATTATTTTATGCAAAATGAAGTCATTCATATATGATGCAAGATCATATTTGCAACAATTAACGTAAAATCCTAACTTGATTTATGGTAATAAAGACCTTAAATTTATTAATACCATATTAATAAAAAGTTAGGTTTTAGAAGTTGTGGTTGATCCTACTCCTCCAAGTGAAAATTATATTAATTATCTCATGGAGATTGCAACATTGTTTCAAGTAAATATCATATTTAATTACCAAATATACTATTGACACCTCCTCATACACAAAGTGTTTGGGGGTCTAGGAGAGAAAGGGTTTGAGTTGCCGGGTTAGCAGCATTTATAATTATTTCTCAAATAAAATAAAAAAAAGATAGAAATAACAATTTAATCGTTCTTATCAACTTTTCATTTATGGCTTCATCATTTTTTTTTTAAAGGTTTAATTGTTGCTATCAACATTTTTGTCTTTTCATCAAGTTGAATGATTTTTCCCTGCTCACACTCTTGATTTACACATTTATAATCACCATGATTATCAAGTCAAGTCGAAGTCTTGATATATTAGTCAAATATTCTAAATATTTTTATTTGAAATTCTAATATTCAAGTGACGGAATGCATGTATTTTGAAAACTTATATTTTCCATTATTTAAAACTTCTACCAAAAATAATTATTGTGTATGTGTAATTACACTTTTTTTTTTTTTTGAATATGTAATTGCATTTGATTAGGAATTTCATTTTCTTCCAGTGCATTTGTTTTGTATCTCCACGCTTAATCTGAGATTTTATTTTTTTTTGTAAGAAAAAAAAAAATTCCTTCTAGACATTTTTAATTGAAAAACTTATATCACGAACCTTTTTGTACAACAAACTCTAGTAAGCTTCCAATCAGATTGACAGAATCTGATTGATGGATCATGCGAACCCAAGAAAAGTCATCATTGACGTTGGAGTTGATGGTCGATACAACCATCCACGAATCTAAATCCTCTTTCCTTAAGAACAAAGGCATAGTCGGTATTAAAAAAAATGTATATAAGGTTTTTTTTTATAAATAATATATTTTAATGTTGATATCATGTTCATGATAAACTTAATTTAACATTTGCATGCATNGGGAGGACCAGCAGAACATTAACAAGTTTGGAAGATTAAACAACCGCTTTCACGAGCTTGAGGTTGAAATCAAAGTTGCCAAGGTATTGTTATGATATGGGTTTTGCTCCATTTTCTTATTTATTTATGATTTTAGCATACGAGGTTGTTAAAATAGGTTTGGATTAAACTTGATGTGCTTTCATTTTGTGTTTTTTTTAAATGGTTTGGACTGTCTTTATTTTTACTATTTTGGGAATAGAACATTGTCACTTTCTATTTGGAAATGTTAGTCACCGACTTTGTTGCATAATTTGAGGTGGGTTTCGAGAAATATTTAAAACCCAACTCTAAATTTTGGTTTAATCTTGATGGGTACTGATTTGACTTTTTATTGTGATCTGGGATTTTAGTTATTGAGATTTTTGTGTCATTTTAGCTGGGTTTTGGATTGATTGTGTTTGAAACTTAAAATTTTGTTATTTTAAAATTGTTGCTTTGATTTGATATCAGACTGAAAGTTAAGAGGATTTGAGATCAGATTGTGATTGATGGCTTTGTGGAATCACCCTGCTTTTTATAGCAGAAACTGGAATAATTTATAGTGCCTAATATCATGCCAATATTGAAAATTTATCCTTTCTTCTTTTGTCACAAATAATGTGCTGCATTCTGTTATTTTCGAACCCTGTAGATGGACATGCAAAGTTGTTCATGTATTTTCTTAAGTTCATAATAATATAAGTTTTAATTTCCCTTTCAGTTTCAATTGTGCAGGATCACTTTTATTAAGTTTTCCAAAAAAAAGAAATCCTAATAATGTAATTTCTTCTATTAAATTTGACTTCTATTAAATGACTTGTTTATTATTGATTTTTCCCCCTTGGTGCTGTAGGTGGAAAATATTGGAGCAACTTTCAGTCTGGAGTTTGGAAATGGAAGCTCTTTTGTAATTACTTTAGTTGTACATAGAGTTTTTCAATGCTTATTGGGAAAGAAAAAACTTTAGCCCAAGAGGCGTGATGTAATGATCTATAGGGGTCTTCTTTTGCTATTAGAAAGACTCCAGCCACTTCACTTTCATGTTATTCCCCCAGTTATCACTAGGATGAAAATGGTAGTGGCTTTAGAAGGCTCCAAAAACTACTTGTTTTCTACGTGGCTTCTAAGGCACAATGAGTGTAACTAATCTGATAATTGGGAAACATTCACTCATTCATACTCGGCGAAAAGGTTGGAAAATATTAAAGAACTTAATCCAATTGAACTCAAACTCCTATTCCTCAAAACAATTCATTACATAGAGTTTCTATTAATGGAGTCAAGTTCTTTTCTATGCCACTACCATATTTGACAATGTTTTTTGTAATTTAGCACGCAAAGCCAAAAACCATGAAGCTAAATGATGAACAGAACACGGATAAACTTAAGAACAAACCGGGACCCGACCCGAGACCCGGAAAACCGACCCGATTTTTCGGGTCGGGTGGGTTTTCAGACAGTGAGACCCGATTTTTGTCGGGTCGGGTTTCGGGTCACAGTAAACCCAACCTGACCCGACCCAGTATCAGTCCTACTATGTAGTGATCGTAATATGCCCATGTAATAATTTTAGAACACATTTTGAGCCACACCAAATCCACAAGAACCCAAACCAAGGCCCTTTATAAATGTAATCCTTAAACCCATAAAAAGAATATTCCTTAGTAAGTGGCACGAAGGACAATAAAATAAAACCCAAAATTACAAGAGGCCTGGCTACTACTATAGTATAGAAACATCCTTCAACTAAAGTGATATTGTTTGCAGAAGTTGCACACCGTAATTAATCAAGGTCCTGATCCTGGTCCTAGTTCGACTTCTTGACATTGGTTCGTTCCAATAATATCATAGTTATAAGTTATAAAATATATAATTTATTTTATTTATAAACTGCAGTGCACTAGAATGAAATTCTAATCCTAATTGTGGTCTCAATTACTTGTTGTAGATGCTCATCTTAGGTGGGTCAGACACTACATCTATTAACTTGACTTGGCTCCTGTCTTTATTATTAAACAACCAACATGCTTTAAAGCATGCCCAAGAAGAGCTCGATCTCAAAGTAGGAAGAGAAAGATGGGTGGAAGAGCATGATATAAATGACCTTGTTTACCTCCAAGCCATAATCAAGGAATCCCTGCGCTTATACCCACCAGTCCCTCTGTCTGTCCCACATGAGGCAATGGAAGATTGTCATGTTTGTGGCTATTACATTCCAAAGGGTACTCATTTTTTTTGTAAATGTGTGGAAGTTGCATTGAGACCCAACAATTTGGGAGAACCCTGAAGAGTTTTTGCCAGAGAGGTTCCTCACAAGCCATGCAAATGTAGATGCTTCAGGTCAACATTTTGAGTTCATACCATTTGGTTCTGCGAGACGATCCTGCCCGGGTTCAAAATTTGCTTTCATGTGTCACACTTGACACTAGCTCGCTTGCTTCAGGGATTTGAGTTTCAAACACCATTGAATATGCCAGTGGACATGATTGAAGGCCTAAGCATTAACTTGCCCAGGGCAACTCCTCTTGAAGTTCTCCTGACTCCACTCCTTTCCTCCAAACTCTATCAAACCTAGACAAATATACAAACAATGCTTGCCCAAAGTATCTGTAGTGTGCACCTTATTTTGAAATTAGTTTACCTTTACATCTTTCTATTTTTCTTGTTTACAATCAATAAAGTGGGTTTGCTTCATGAAATGCTATAAATTTTATTACAAAAACCTCATAAACTAATGTAATAATTATTAGATGTGATTGATGAAACTTTCCTTTCAATAACATAGTAATAAATAAATAAATGTTGATTTCCTTTTTTTTTTAATATAATTGGTGACACATTAGTTTGTATTTCTTCTCTACTATCAATGGGGACAAACAATTCAAATTTCAAAACATTCACAATATCAAGCCAAAGCAAAAATCAATCTTAGACCTATCTATATTTATAATATATTATATGCAAACTATATAATAAAATTTGGATATCACAAATTGTGTGGAGCCAAATGGATATACTCTCCTTATCATGTGAACAAACTCTCTACTCCTTAGTTTATTGAAAGTGATACTCTCAATTTGGAATGGATTCATTTTATAAAGTTGTTTTTTACAACTATATTTTTATGTTGGCTTTAATTTCATATCAAATTTTATTGTATTTTTGTTCAATCATTTCTCTATATTTTTTGTGGGATTTAACGTAAGGATTGTGTGTGAGAGTTTGGTGAAGATCTATGAAAAAGGAGATTTTATGAGTAGCTCACGACTAGCTCGCGAGTGCCAAACCACGAAAGGCCATGTGAAAAGCACATGTTAGAATCTAAAAAGTCTCATGCCAAATTGGATTTCGCAAGTCACTTTGCAACTCAGGCCAAGTCGCGAGTAACCCGCAAAACTCACTACCTGAAGCTTTTTAAAGTGTGTATATCTCATACCTTTATCAACTTTATATAAGCCCTCATTACCCACAAAATTTTATGGAGTTTTTCCAAGGAACTTTTGAGAGAGAAAACACTAGCTACACACTTGAGAGTTAGAGATTGTATACCCACAATCATCTACACTATTTCTCTAAAGTTTTCCTCTACTCCTACATCTCCATCTTAGCCCAAACATTTACCTCACCCAATCTGAGTGTTGAGAGAAGTTTTGGTGCATATGAGAAGTATTGGAAGAAGCCATCAATTAGCGGATGCAATTTGGAGCTAATTGCAGGATCCAGATAACTAGTGAAAACATGGCTCCATAAAGTTCGTTGGTAGTTGGAACTTGGAGGGTTTAGGTACATTAGGTAGATTAGGCTTGAAGGGTCTTTTTGATTTTTGTGTACTCCAACTTTATTCATTGGTGGATCAATTTCAGCCTGAAGGACCATAGAGAGGTTTTTCATCAAGTACTTCGGTTTCCTCTTCGATAATACGTCTCAGTATTATCTTATATTTGCATCTCTCTTCCCTTACTCTTTAAGCTTTATATTTATTGTTGTTGCTTGTAGTTATGGCTTAAAGAGTAGTTTTGGTTATTGCGTATCATTTACTCTTGTTCTGTACTTAAATAAATTAGAGTAATAGCAATCAAGCCGTGTTTTTAAAATTTGGGATCTAAATAAGTTATAGTATTTTACACTATTTGAGTCTTCATATTTTATTGTTCAAATTAAATTTACAAATCTAAAAAAGTACAGAGTGTCACATCATTACAATTTAAAATGATATGACAGTTTATACAATATTATATCTACAAAATAAAATTTTAATCGTAAAATTAATGAAATGGAGAAAAATTCAAATGGAAAGGATTATGTTCCTTACTTTACATACTTAACATTGTCATACAGTGTGCTTCATCATGTGTCTCACTCTACAAGTATATTAAAATTACTATGATAGTCGACTATAAGTGATACAGCATTAATAAAGTTTCAAAAATTCTAAAAATTAAAATTCTATTACTACAATTGAATAGACCCCATATTTGAGTGTCAAATTACAATTTATCATGTTATTTAATCTATTCATCAAATAGACATACTATGGTAGTATGGTGTGCTTCGTCATGTTTCTCACTCTAACACTATCATACAATGTGCTTATATGTAATATATTAAAACAAAGAAGTTCAATAAAGGATTCAAATCAAATTCTAATTAGACTCTTATTTTGTTTCAAATGCTAGCTATTCTAATTAAATTTTGCAAGAATTCTAATTTTGCACCAAGTGTCCCTACCCATCTATTTCAATTTTGCAAGCACTCTAGTTCAACAAAGAAGTTTATTACGCTTGTTTCCAACTTATTTAAGTTTTGGATGTATTCCAACCATTTTAGAAGTTTTGGAATATTTTGAAAATTTTAGAGGTTTCAAGGATATTTTGGCCAATTTGGTGGATTTGGGCATATTTCAATCATCCTAGAGGTTTTTAAAGGATATTTTTGTCATTTTGGAGGTTTATGGTGTATTTCATTCATCTTTTTGAAATTTTAGGGATCTTTTAGTCATTTTAGAGGTTTTTGGTATAGTTCAATAATTATAAATGAATGTATTTTGACATTTAAAGGTTTTAATGATATTTCGATCATTTAGAAGATTTTAGGTATATTTTGTCATATTGGAGGTTTTAGAACTATTTTGGTCATTTTGAAGGTTTTGCGTGTATTTTGATCATTTTAAAGGTTTTATAGATATTTGGGTCATTTTGGAAGTTCTAGGTATATTTTGATTATTGTCAATGTTTATGGAGGTATTTTGGTTGTTTAGAGGTTTGAGGAGTATTGGAAGGTTTTGATGTATTTAGGGCAATGTCGATTTTTTTTTTTTTTTTAAAGGTGTATTTTGGCTATTTTAAAAGTTTTTAAAGTATTTTTGTCATTTTAGAAGTTCTAATGTATTCAGCTATTGTTGTGATGGTTGTGAATTTTGGTCATACATACATAATTGATTAGATAAAAATGTCTGTTGGGTTTTATCTTAAATAATTGGGCTGCATTGTGTATGGGTAATTAATAGTATATAGCTTTTTTTTTTTTTACCAAAATGTAAAACTGACCCTTTAAATTTTATCTTTTGTCAATTTAGTCTTTTAAATTTCAATTTTGTCATTTCAGTCCTTTATAAGTTTCAAATACAATTAATTCAGTCCTCTGTTAAGTGCTGCCGTCTACTAACTGTGAGAGTGCTTTTTTTTTTAGCACTATGGCCCAAGGATCCTAGGTCGTGTGAGAGGTTCTTGGTGGACTGGGATCAATTCTCCGCAGCTAACAGGCTGTTTTAAGAATAGATTGGTGCACAGAACAAACTTCCTACAATTACAAACAACTAAAAAAAATATTCGTATTGAATGACATTTAACAGTAAAGGAAATGCATAATAAATAAAATATAATGCAAAGAACACGTTAGGGATCCTTTAATTAGTGAGGTATGTTTCATTAGTTTCTTTTTAATTGTGATTACAAAAGCTCACTAAGACATGATGCAAGGTTCAAATGAGTTCAAAAATTACAGACTTTGATAGCCATTCAAGCTTCAAAGACTTGCAAAGTTTGAATTCGTTGAATCCGAGTGTGTACTGTAGTGGCTGCCTCTGGGATACCGGGAACAGATTCCTCTGTTTTCCCTTTAGTTTTACAGAGTCTCTTCTCAATCTTTTGAAACTTTTGAGAAATGACTTTGAATGCCTTGACGAATGACCTAAGCATCCAGAATCGAATGCCCTATCCTTTTCCTTTCCCCCCCTTTTTATAGCACAGCTTTGGGCTCCTGGGGGTACTACCGATTTTTCTTTTTGCCCTTTGAAGTCAGTTCAGTGCCTGGTTGCTTCAGGATCATGTCGTTTCCTTTTTCTCATAGTTCTTTCTTTTTGCTGCGACCGGATGAAAGTCTCCCAACTAGCTTCCCATTTCCAGATTTTCCCGTTGGTTGACCTGAGGCGTTTTGGCTTTGCTCCAGCTTTCCCAGCTTTCCCAGTTGTACTTTTCCTTGTCTCTTTCTTCAAATGGTTGAAACCAAATCTCCTGCATCTTTGCTTTGTACTTCCACTGTGTGCCTGGTTCATAAGGTCCGCGTGCCTTTTGTCTTTTTTCTCTCTTCAAATCTGCTTTAGTTTCCTCACGCGTCCGGGGATCCTCTGCCTCTGGTATTGCTTTTGGGCGTCCCGACCCAATTCTTCCTTCTGGGCTTGCTTTGGCTTGCTGTTTCCTTTATCTGTTTTCTTGGGCCCTTTTCTTCGTGGACCTCTAGATCAGATCCTCTGGCCTCCTTTCCTTTTCTTTCTTTTCTCCTTCCTTTCCTTTATTGTGAGAGCCCACCCTTTATTTTCTCTCTCTCTCTCTTTTTTTTTTTTTTGTGTGAAATGGGCCCAAAGTCTTTTCCATCTCTTTTTTGGGCCTATTTGTGGCTATTTAATTATTTTGCACCTCAACAGAAGTCCAAGGAGAAAAGGCTAACTAGCCTGTCGACTAAGGATCCCGAGGAGTAGAGATACCTCGAGAGTACTATATCTAACTCCTTACATCGGAAAGTAAAGATTTAAGGAAGACAACAGAGTCGTGTAAGCAACGGAAGAGGAAAATATATGGGAAGGTGACTACCACCTTCACATTTAATGCTTTGCACCAACTGAACTGGCTGCGTTTATAAGGAAAAGACACCTAAACAGTAGCTACACAGCTCATAGCTCTCTCTCTACCACCTCCAAAAGGGTTTTGATGGGACAAGCATCCAAATGGCTTCCTTGAGAAGTACAAATAGAGTGCTAAGATGCAACGTAAAGGACTATATAAGGAAATGAATCCCTTTGAAAAATGGATGAACATTCTACGAGAGAGAGAAAACTGTATCTAATTGTAAAAATATCAGCCTTGACTGTTAATAAGAAATCCCTCCTTGGATCTACCAGAGGAAGAGCTTATATTGAATCTTTGTTTCTTTCATTTACGTTAGTCCTGTCAACACTGTTTTTCCATAGCTTGTAACCACCACCTTGGCATTGCGGTTGACTTGTAAGCCCATTTTCTTACAAATTTAATGTACTAGGCTTGAAGAGGTAGGAACTATTATACTAGTTGGGCCTGGGCCTTTATTCTAGTCTTTACAAAATGTATTTGGAAAAGATTTAGTTTTTTATTTATTTAACCAAGATTTGTTATATTCTAAATTTAAACATCATTATGATTGTTTTTAGTGTTATCTCTCAATTATACTCTTTCATTATCTTCAATGTATTTTATTATGAATTTCTTGTTAATTTGTGAATTTTTATGTAAAAATTTTATTATATACTTTTCATTTTCATAGCAATAACTTTATCTACAAATTTTATTTTTTGAGTCAATCAATTTTTGAGTTAGTAAAATTAAATGTACATATAAAAATAAAAAATAAAAATAATAAAGTTGAGTACATGCATTAGCATAAGTCTCAGTTAATCTTTAATCTTCATTAATTAAGTTTCACAATGCCCACGCTTTTGCTTACTCACATCACATCCCCTCTTTCTTCTAGTTTCGCCGAAATTTTCTTGTTTTTCTTTAGCTACCATTTCCTTGTTTTTGAAATAATGGCTTCAAAAAGAAGTATTGAAGTTCATAAGAAAGCCTTTGCTTCCAAGATATCAGATATTTGAAAGGTTTTAAAAAATTAAAAAAAAAAAAAAAAAAAACAATGTAGGTTCACATCATTTTGTCACTTCTGATTGCAAGCCCTTTGTGAGAGTGTCTTCCATCTCAGACCTTTATGGTGTTTCATAACTCAATTTGGTATATGACACTGCCAACCTCTTACAAGAATTGTGACAAAAGTCGAGACAGATTCTTTGATTTAATAAAGTGAAAAACTATATCCAAGAACGAATCAGTTGAGCTATCATTTTCATCTTCACGTTCCAAAGAACCAAAGTGGTGGAGATATGTCAAAAGATTTTAGCATGGAATTTGATTCCATGTTGGCCCTTGGCAAGAGATGTAAAGGGATGGAATCATAACTCGAGTGGCCCATTGTTGGAAGGATAGTTGGATTCTGTGAGGTGATGTTCATCCCTAAAACCAAATTTTATGAAGAGATCAATTACTAAGATTTCAAGCGAAGGACAAAAAGATTTCACTTTTTATATTGGTTTCCATATTGCCCCTTGGCAAGAGAGGTTCGAACGTATGAAATTGTAAAAGAGTAGGATATCATAGCAACACAATTGTAATTGCATGGGTGATTAGCTTTTGTAAAGTCATGGTATTCCCGAGACCAAAACTCATTAGAAGATAGGATATTATGAGTTTTTATATGGTAACATTTCTTTTCTTTTTTTAAGAGTTGTTAGTTTTTTCCAATATTCCAACGACAGTACTCAATGAATAGTTTTTTGCAAAAAGTCATCAATTTAATATATATTTTTTAACCAATTTTAGATTCGATTGAATCAGTTTTTTTTTTTTTTTTGGTATTAATACCACTATGATCTTAAAAAAACTATGCATTGTTAACCATGTTATTGGCATGTTAAATGCCTTTCAAGCAAAATATGGTCACATTTTTATGAAGATTTTTCATATGGGTAGGGTATTTATAACAATAAAAAAATAAAAGTTTTAAAATTTTGTAAATTTTAAATAGTATCGTTTCTATTAGATACTTCAATTTAGCTTCTAACAGATTCTTTTCCTCCCTCATTCAAATTCATGGTCCGCAAAAATAAGGCCTAATCTAGGTCCAATTCAACACATTTACTTAAAAGTTTATATGCTATACATGAATTAGAAAAAAGAATCCAACCTTTTTATATAATTTAAATATTAATTGGACTATTTTCATATATTTATAAAATATATTTTAAAACTTTTAATTCTAAAAAAATTGAAATAATTAGTATCAGAATACATATCATATTTTAAATGGTCACTATTTCTTTTGGCAATGTTAGACTTTAGTTATTGAACAATAAATTTTTAGTAATAAATTTGTCTCGAAAACTATTAATTATAATTTTAATTTTGATAGAAAGAGAAATGAAGAGTGAAATTTTTGGAAGACTAAAAATTTTTACACTCTTAAACTATCGCAAATATGGTAAAACATATTAATAAAATGTTAAACATTCAGAAAGAATATAATATTTTAAAATTAATTTATATTTATTAAATTTTTTGGCCTTAATTAAAAAATTTCACAACAAATAGTCAAGACATTCTGTCAGCCAATAGAAGATGTCTTTTTTCTTTTATCCTTATAAACGAGATGCATTAATATTTTATTATTATTTTGTGTGCAATACAATAAGACAAATAGATATAATATATTCTATTTTAAGATCCTTCATCAATTTGGGGCCTAAGTCATTGCTTAAAAGACCTAATAGTTGAGGCACCCCGGTCATTTATGTTTTAAAAGATAGTCTTAACTCTTGATAATGCAAGTTTCAACAAATGCACCTTTCTTGATTCAAAAACTGTTATTCCAAAAATATTATTTTGGTTTTTGTATTTGTATTTTTTTTTTTTTTGATCATCTTGTTTTTCTTTCTTTTTTCGGTTTGATTTCTTGAAAATGGGCAAAATATATTCCGAAGGTTCTTCTTCTTCGGGCTTCCTAGTGCCATTTTGCTTTTTCAATGGATTACGGCTTTTTTTCAATGGTAGGTATTGTGATGCCACCTGGCCCACCTCAACAAAAACTAAACACCTAACCTATTTCCGCATGGACAGCAAAACCATGAATGTACACACATAGGGTATAGGCGGATGCGGTCCTCATCTAAGGCTCAAATAAAAAAAGACCTCAAATTTTAATTAATAGGGTTAATTCTTTTATTGTAATAGTTGTAATTATACAAAAATATTAGCTAATAAATAAAATAATATTTTTTATTAATAGAAAAAAAAAAAGAGAAAGAAATGATAGGTCAACAACATTTTTTACAATAGATTCTAAGTGTCTGGTTGTTATAGCTGTTATTGGTAGGCAAAAAAAAAAAAAAAAAAAAATTCAGTAATGGATTCAAATTAGAAATAATAATAACTTAACATCTAAAATTTGTTATAAAAATTTTGTGAACGTAACATTTCTCAAAAAAGAAAAGAAAAGAGCAATACACAAAAAATTTCACAACATTTTTCACAACAATTAGCAAACTTTTATTAGTTTTCATCTAGATTCACTATTAACATCACATTTTTACTTACCACTATCAATCTGTCACATCAACATATGTGAAAAGATTTGATAAATTTTTTAAAAAGAATTAGATGTGGTTAATTAGTAATCTTACATCTAAAACAAGATAATAGAGTTTAATATTTAATTTTTTTATAGTCATATTTAAATATATAAATGGCCTCAATTCAATTTTTGCTTAAGGCCTCAAAATGTATTAAGCCACCCCATATATATATATATATATATATTCTGAGCCCTATCTACAAAGTCTTTCCTTTTTCATCTACTTATGGTATAATTTTACACTGTAATGGATTTGCTTTCACAGTTCTACATAATTTTTAGCAACCATTAGGGTGGTGTAAATTCTGAAGAAATTGTTAAGTTCTTGAAACTAGGCTAGTAATGGAAGAATAGTAGAGAGAAAGATTTATAGAGCGAGAGAGAAGATATTTTCTTATACAAAATGTAATATGAACTCAAAAGAATAATCTACAACCCATTTGTGACTATTTATACATATCTTAAGCCTTCTACCATGTGATCTAATTCACCTAAAATTGATTTTGTTAGTAATAGAAAATGGCAGCTACGCTAACAGATATTGGTACCAAAATCTAGAGGGAAAATCAGTTATTCCAAACAAAATCGTATCAAAGACTATGCGTTCTTCATTAAACCAAACGCACAGTTTTGAGCAATCCGTTTGTCATACATGATGTCGTGTTTGTGTGTCTTCTTGCTCAGATGAACAATCTACGGTAAAGTCCTCAGGGGTGTTGTTACTTGTTGGTGCTACCATGATACCATCAATGGCCATGAGTACAACTACTCATTCTCTCTGTCTAACAGAGCTGAAACCTGAAAGTGCTGTTTAAGTAAGGGTTTTTGGGACTTGGGCTTTTTTTGGTTTTGAATGGACTGAGATGTCCTAATTCGGTTCAATTGCAAATCATATATTTATATAAAGACCAAACGATGAGATAATTCAATTATGTTCTAAAATTGAAGTCTAATTTTGTGTGATGTGTCAAATTAGTTTATTAATATTGGTGAAAATATTTACCACTCATTGCAACAATCTAGGAATTTTTTTTTTAGAATCATCAAGGATTTTGTTAGTTTTATATTAACACTCCGTTTGTTTAGATGAAAAACTTTGTTTAAAGATAGGTTAAAAAAAAAAAAAAAAAAAAAAAAAAAAAAAAAAAAAAAAAAAAAAAAAATTTTTTTTTTGCATCAGAAACAATGAATCAAAGGAAAACAACCTCTAGTCAATAGAAAAAGTATAACTTATTTTTAGAGATCGTTTTCCACTAAATTTTTTTGGAAAACAACTATATCTTATAACAAACTAAATAATGGAAGTTAGAAAATTATTTTTCAACTCATTTAAAGTTGCTACCAAACATAGAAAAATGAAATAATTTTTTAGAAAATATTTTTTGAAAAAATTATTTGTTTTCTAGAAAATATTATTGCCAAAACAAATAGAGTGTAAAGGTGACACCACTTTTAATAAGAATTGTTTTTTAAATATAAGAATTTTATAGCATATATTGAACTTTACGTTTGATTTTTTTTTTATTAATTTAAGACAACCAAACAACTCTTTTTTAAAAGAAAAAAATAACTTATAAAAAAATTATCATTTGAAAGAGGGAGTATTATTTTGAATCTAAATTGAGTAAGATAGTTAAAGAATAAAATCTTTCTAAAACTATAATTAAAAAAATTAAATCTTAATTATAATTAACATAACAAATCATTTATGGAAAATTGAACTTTAAAAATAAAATTTAAAAGGAAAAATGGTTAGCCTTTAAAAATTGAACTCTTAATTTTTTTTTCCCTCAATGCTCCTACTAGGAATAAAAATATAATGTTTAAAACCATAATTTATAAAATTGACTCTAAAATATAACACAAAGACCAAAATTGTAAAGTAGACATAATAAAAGAAAACCAAATAATACCACAACAAAGGCCATACTATGGTAGTCCAAAAACCCAAAAAAATGAAAAAATAAAACGGAAATTTTCAAAACAAAATATAAGGATATAGTAATACTAATAATCTACTACCAAATAGCTAGAGGTAGATCTACATGATATCAAATTTGATATGCGAACGGTACAATAAAAGAGTCATTTGATGCCAAGTGACTCTATATTTGCTTCTCAAAAAAAAAAAAAAAAAAAAGTCTCTATATTTTAAATCGGCTTCAATTTGTGTTAAGTTTCAATTATAAAGTTTTGAACGTATAAAACTTCAATACTATGTAAAACTATTTTAAGTCCATCTAAAAATTTAATCGAAAACTACTAATTCATTCTATTTAGGTTCTGTAGGGATAAGGGCCCAGAATCATATATTAGGTCTTGGACTTGGTCCAAAGACATTAAATGGTCCAAGAAGGGACAAATAGTTATAAGGGGTTCTAATTTTAAAGTCTCATAAGTAGGAAACGAATGGAGGGTGGTCCGAGGAGGGACTCCTCCTAGGATATGATGAATGCAGCTCAAATCTATATTCCAACAATTAAGGTGACCTTCCAGGAGGCTCCAGCGATAAAAACATGCATCATACACATATAAGAGTGATGGGAACTCAAAAATATATAAGGAAAAGCCACTACCACTGCATTAAATACATTGTAGTTACTTTTCTAGTCACATTTATGTGGAGAAGACCCCTGAACAGTACTGTCTTAGCTACCACGACTCACAGAAAGCCAAAGAGAGTGTTTGATGGGATAGACACTCAAGTAAGAGCTCAGATGATCAACAAGTGTAGGATCAAAACAGTTTAAAGGGAGTTATATAAGGTGAGAGACACTCCATAAGAGAGGGATTGGAAAAATAATGAGAGAGTATTGTAGCAATCAAAATTGTAGTTGTTCCCCATTGTTATTGATTTATATAAAAAATATCGCTTCGGATAGTTAATAGATCTAGCTCTATTTTCCTTGTTTTTGCTTGATCATCTTTTAAATCTATACTAGCAATTATCAAATTCATTAGGGCCTAGTTCTCCAACTCACTCTCTACAAATTTATTGTACTGGGCTCACTGGACTAAGATCTCATACATCTTATGCTTGGGCTGCAAAACGTGTCCCTATAGGTTCCATTTGAAATTTCTTCCAATTCCTACATAAGCTAAATATGGTCATAATATATTTTATCAACTCTTAAAAAAGCTTTGTAAGAATATTCTTTTGTAAAAAATGTACCCATGTATACGCATGAGATTACAAACTAGTGAGTATATGGTAGGGTTGGATTTGAACTTATTATTTAGGAGTCTTTTTTTTCTTTTTTTTGTTATTTGTTTTAACCAATTCAAAAAATAATAATAAGTGTTCCTTAGGAGGCCAAGGTAACAATGGTTTTTCTTTTTGTGTAAGCAGTAAGCAAGATTTAATTAAGTCTCTCATTTGATAATTATAGATTTTATTAGTTAAAGTAATTGGAACTCACAAGTCTCTAACCCACCCATTTACCACCCTACGCAACACTAATTACTAATTAGTGCTAGCACAATTAGGAAAGCAATAATGCTAGCATCACACACTTTCATACACATTTTGTCACCACTACTATATTGACAGCTAGTGATTGACTGTTTGTTATTATCATAGGAACCCATAATTTTTTTTTCTACCACTTACAACTTGCCACGTAAGACGATCATTACAAAATATATAATGATTATGTTGAGAATGTGAAATAATTGTTAATGAAGTAGTTTTTCTTTTTAAACAAATCACTCCCCCCAAAGCATCATCGAAGTTGACCGAATGAACTGAAGTAGACCAAATTGAATGAAATGAACTAAGTGGATGGAAGTGGACCAGAATGAACCAAATGAAACGAAATGGTTGAAATGAACCGAACTGGACTAAAATAGACCGAATGGACCAAAATGGGCGAAAGTGGACCAAGCTGGACTAAAATGGACCCAGTAAACCACATTAGATCGAAATAGATAGAAGTGGAATAAAGTGACCAAAATAGACTTTAATACTATGTTGGTGAGCATGGTAACAATAAATGTTACGCTTTTAACTGTTTAATATTCCCTCCGTCCCACTTTGTTTATCCTCTATTCTATTTTGAGATGTCTCAAAATATTGTCCTGTTTCTAAAAATAAAAATCATTAATTTACTAATGTTCTTATTATACCCCTACTTTATTTTCAAAACTATTTGAAAAGAAAACTAACAAATATTTGAAAAATCAATCTAATTGGGGAATCTTTTTAATTGCCTCATTAAGAATAACTCTTTTATAATAAAAAAGCTGATAAATTTATTTAAGGATAGTTTCGTAAATTTATACATTTTTATAAGGTAGACAAAATAATAAATGATGTTCTCTTAAAAATGTTGACTTTTTAAATAGGATAAACAAATTAGGACGGAGGGAGTATTATATATATATATATATAGAGAGAGAGAGAGAGAGAGAGCGATGTTTTGGGCCCGTTTGATAGAAGAGATTGAGTAATATTGATTGTAATTTTTTGAAATACGTATGAATAAAAAAGTTTGTAAAAAAGTATGAAATATTGTTTGAAAACTGAAAATGAATTGTTTAACAATTCACCCATGTACGTGCTTCAAACCCCTTCATTGTCTACCTACTTTTTCCTACTTTTTAGTTATTTGGGAAATTACTTTCTACCTATCTCAAACAAAAACATAGGCAGACTTACATACCTGACCTGGGAATCGAAAACTAGTCTAACCCGTCCATTTGCCTCCCTACTTAACAGTAATTACTAATTAGTGCCAAAGGAATGTATTCTGATTGGAGTATTGTCGGTATAGCCTAATTATAAAATTGTACTGAAGCCAATCGCTTTATTGTCCCTTTCAAAAGAGGGACCAAAACCCATCTACATAAATGTGGACTCTTCCTTGTTAAGCGAAATAAAGTTGCTTTGGATCCTAGAGCCAAGTCTCAACAACTTATGAAATAACGACTTGACCCCACAAAGATTAGAATAGAATATAGAAAACAAAAGGGTGTTTTGTTTTGATTTATGAGAGTTTTTAACTCCCAAGTTTCATTGGTACAAATGCGAAAGCTACCCATTAGCTATGCTTAACTCACTTTATAATTCCATAAATAAATTTAAAAAAAAACTCACTTTATAATTTTTTTTTTCAAAAGAAAAAAGAAGAAGAAGAAGAAGTAAATTCACAAAGGGTCATTCCAAGAAGGCTTAAAACTCACAAGTCACAGCAGAAGAGTTGGTAAATATTCCTTAAAAAAAAATGGTAAATTACCACTCAAGCAAAATTCTAGCAAGAAAAATAAGCCATTTACTCCTTGTATTTATCTTTTCTTGGGGGTGGGTGGACGTCAAACATTCTCTGGTTTTATGATAAAATTCAATTATTAAGATTTCAAATCAGGCTAACATCACCACGAAACTTGTTTGAATTTAATCATTTTTAATGAAGGACCACACCTACTCTTGATTTGATCAATTCAATTCACCTATTATAGCAGGGAATTGTCAAAATTGAATGCTTTTCAAAGTTTTCTTATTGTAAAGAATAGTAAAAGATTGTATCCAATCCCACCAAAAAAAAAAAAAAAAGATTGTATCCAAATGAAATAGAGGATCTGAGGCTTGATGATTCAACAGCCCAGCAGCTAACAAAACGATAAAAAGTTGAGACACAAGATAGAAACTTTAAATACAAAACGAACTCCTTGGAAAATAAAATTGAAGGGTGCAAGGCTAGCATGTTGCTGGGGATTGTCGCCAAACTTTACTTTATGGATCCATATAAAAACAATAGAACATCCAATTGTCTTTAAAAATTCCTCTACAACTTTGCATTTAAAACATTTGTACAAAAATTAACTATCTTCCAAAAAAAATCGTTTTCCTTTGACACCATTACATGTATCTTCTTCTCAATTCACCTCACCAATTCTCTCTCCTAGTCTTCCCATTTTCTTTCTTTTTACCAAAAGTAACAAAACCAATAAATTATTTCTCTATTCTTCTGTCAGATCTCTTCTAGAGCAACAACCACCACCCAATTTGATATACAACTCATTCAACTCTCTCTGATGGACCCTCCCATTTCTTCACTACTTGTAGCAAAATTTCATTCCATGTGTCAATAGGCCCAGGCAAGCACCAATGCACACAATCATTCTGCACTCGATCCGTAACCCCATTAGCAAATGGAAAAGGATGCATATATGGCCCCGGGTGCCCATCTGGCCTCATCAATGATAATTTGGTCACATCTAATGCCTCGAGTCTAAATTTTGCAAATTGCTTAGCATTGTCCTTTGCTGCATTCACTTCTTCTACCTCAATTTTTCTCATATCAGCATCCATTCCTTCAAGCTGCTTCTCACTCTCATTATAAGGCTTTTTCTTGGGACAAGCCCCGGCCTTATCCCAATCGCCTTCAAAATGTGAAGGCGAAAATGTAGTCACAACTACATCAATTGCATTACCATTAGACCCTCTCCTTTCAATTATGGTCTTAAGGGTAGTTCTAAGAGCCTTTCTTAAAACATCATAAAATCCAATCTCAGTGTGATTGAGACCAGGACAGTAATGACAGCCTAACACTAAATCACCCTCATAGTACACCGCTGGGTGTAGAAACCAATGCCCAATTGATAAAACAATCATGCTTATATGGTCTAAATCACTTGCCCACCTTTCATCAACATGATCTAAATACAACTTGTTATAATCAGGCCCCAATTTTGACTTTTCAATACCCTTAACTAGAAATGGTGACCAATACACTGAGACATTAGCATTGTGAGAAGGAAAATGCCACCTACGAAACTTGTTCTCCTCCCCATCCTTGTAAACAAGTTCAGGAACAGAGGCAGTGGATAACATGCAAAGAAGGGACTCTAATTGGTTCCTAGCCATGGAATCACCCACAAATGCAATATGCTTGTTCCTAATGAGTTGAAGAAAAGTGTTTGGTTCAAACCTTGGTAGTTCACATTGCTTGGGTTTCCACCTCCAATAGAGGTAGTCAAAGTCCGGCCTGCCATGATTGATACAATTCTGGCCATCTTTTATGGTACCACAGGTTGTACCATTGTATAAAGGTCCCGACTTGTCGGGGACCCATTTGCCTGAAGTGTAGTCACATGGAGTCTCATCAGCTCTTTCCTCTTCTGCTACAAAGAACAACATCGTATGGAGTCTTTGTTAGTCATAAAATCCCAATTCCAAAACACAAAAACAAAGCAAAACCCAACAAAAATTTCAATAGTTTAAACTCAAAAACAAAAATGAAGAATGCATGTACCTTTATAAGGAGAAAAATGAGGAGGAGGAGAAAGACGAGGAGGTGGGGCAAGAGAAAGAGTAGAAGAGGATGTGATGATTATGGGAGTGGTATTGGAGAACCGATCTCTTGAAGATTGAGGGAGTTGAAGAGGGTAAAAGTAAAGGCGAAAGATAACTATTGGGAAGAAGGCATAGATAGTCCAAGGTAAGAGCTTCTTGGCAAAGGAGTAGTGAGTTTGGTCTTTGAACGGAGTTGTTAACGTTGTACTACCCATTTCATAGCTTTCTTTTCTCTTGCTTTTTCTCAACTCTGCTGTCCCTTTTTTCTTAGTTGTTTTAAGAAATGAGCAAGCTAGCTGAGCAAGACATGAAAAATATAGTCTCTTTTTTGGTTGGGTTGGCAGAGAAAGAGACAGAGAGAGAGAGACAGAGAGAGAGAGAGAGAGGGAAGGCTTTTATTTCTAACTATTCCCTCTGGCAAAAATTATTTTATAACTTTTTTTTGTTATAATTCTGACGGATCATGTTGTTAGTAATTAACCATTTTAGTTAATCATCATTTATATATAAATGGACTATTTTTTCTTCACTCATCATACTTTGTTAGGTTACAGTTGTATAAGAAGTTGTAAAAAATTGTGGTTCTAAATTTTTCCTTTCTTTGTTTGTGGGGGCAGGTGAGTGAGTCAAAATCACAGAGAGAAGCCAAATTATCTTTATGGTTGGCCAACTAATATTAATAATAATCAAACACAGCCTTGGTTTATGAACTTATATGACTGTTGTCTTTTGGAACATGTGGCACTTTGGCAGAATTGCCTTATCTTAACTTCTTGTTTTTTTTCTTTTTTGTACTTGCTAGTTATGGCTCCCCTCTAATCAGTGGGGCTAGCATGTCAAAACCCAAAAGTACCCTTTTGTTATATGGGACATAAATCATGTAACTCTCATTGCAAGGATAAAATAGTCTATAAACCTAAAATTTGTACTCCACAAACATGGCAATTACTTCTGTCAACCTCTAATCAACTCTCAAGGAAAAAGAAGTCCAATTCGAAAGAGCTACGTGGACATCAAAGGACAACCCAATTAATTAAAAATACATACATAGTCGGCAAGCTGTGAAAATTAGGCCACCTCATGTCTTGAGACTTGAATGGTGATTGATCATTGAGGACCGAAATGGCAGCAACAAAGTCATCAACACAGCCTTGCTTGTTTCTTGAACAAAAGAAGAGAAAAAAGCCTTGCTTGTTTCGGCACGACATTTTTTCCCCCTGGGTTAGATAAAGATTTATAAATTCGAACTACTCTTTTGTCGGTAAGTTCTAAGTTTTAAATTACCAATCATCTCTTGGACCACACAGTGCAAAAAACTAGTTATCAGTATGATGATTCAATTCAATCTTTACATCATTAGAGGCGCAGTAAAAGCTTTTCCAAATGCAACTTTCTTGACATAACATGCGAATAGCATTAAGTAGACGCTAACAAATCATGTTTTTTTTTCTTTTTTTCATCATGCCATATGATAACGTCTCGGTGATTCATCATCTATAGGTTTCCTTCATACTCAAAATGAATGATTAAAGGACTTTGGTGGCGCTGATGTGATGCTGTCTTATGTTTCTCCAATACTTTGAGTCAAATCTGTAGCATCTTTATAAAGTAATTCACTTGTACCTGTTATGACTGGAGGAGCTTGGTATATATGGTGATGAATTGAGTAGTCGAGATCTTGCTAGTCTTTGATTCTTCGCTAATTCATGATCAGCTCAGGTGAAGAGATCACATATATGCATTGTCGTGAGGGGATCGTGTTTATCATGGTACCCTATCATGTGATTGGGGTAATATGTTCTCAATTAAGGAGTTATTTGTCTTGGAATCATCAATATATATAAAAGCAGTGAAGTTATGCTAGAGAATATGAAGTTTTGTCATGTTAGATACTCTTTTAAAAGAGAATTGAAATGTTATTAAACTACAAGATAAGAACAAAAAAAAAAAGGAACTTTTTTGATTTTTTAATTCAATGTTTCGAGACTTTTCCTATTTAAAGAATAAAGATTCTTTGAAAAACTTTTTGTTTTTGGTTTAATATTTCAAGATAAACTTCTTGTACTTCTACCCTTTTATATATGAGAAATGTTATCTTTACAACATTCTCACAACAAATCTTAATTAGTTGGTTGTTGGATGTTGGATGTTATAGGTGGGCAAAAAAGTTATTTAAGTTGTAAATTCAATTAGAGTCAATAACAACTTATCACATATGATTTGTTGTGAAAATATTGTGGATGTAAGACTTTTTTTATATATAGCCCACATTTTTTTATGCCATGTCATCTCAAGCACATCCCAACCAAAAATGATATCATTTATCTTTAACCTTTCAATGACAACTGCCTAGCTCCAAATTCATCGTTTCATCTAATTTTAACCCGTATGAGTTGGCTACAGCCAAGAAATAGGGTTTATTTTATTTTATTTTATTGAGTGACGCTTGTTTATGGTTTTGATGTTGAGGTCAGATGTTATGGGTTTTGTAAAGGCTATGATTGAATTTGGATCATTAGATGTTTGGTGTGAGAAATCCATAAATGTTTTTTTTAGAACTAAAAAGAAATAGAAAGAAACCTTCCAATTGATTATCAATAAGATTAGTTGTTTTTTTTTTAATTATGTTTTAGAACTCGAAATTTATAGGTTTCTTTGTAGTTTTTTTTACTTCTATGTAGTGCAATATCAATATGAGTCACGATGATAAAAGTAAAAGTTAACGATGATTTTAGAGTGTTTTTCATGTTTTTTTTTTAATATGTGGAAGCCTTGCTAAAGGCAATTAAATCTTGATAAATGAAAAAGTTTCTAACCATTTTTCTTTATATTATCACATTCTCTATATGCCAGTACTTACAAATGATTTCCTTTTGTTAAGATAATGAAATAAGTGAAAATGAAGTATTTGAGGAAGTGTTTGAGAGGTTGCTTGAATTTTTATAATTTTATGATATGAAAGTATTTTTTTTTTTTTTTACTTTGAATTTCAATTTATAAATTTCAAATTTCAAAATCATTTAATCAATTTAAAAAATAAATTTTACAAATAATATATTATGTTTGTCTCCTACAAAAGTAAAAAAACTCGACTATTCCAACCTCAAAAATTTAGATTAGTAAAGCAAATCCACTCAATCTTTGAAAACCAATTTTATGAAAAAAAAATTTTTATTACAAAATATGAATTAAGAAAATTGAGTTTCAAAAAGCTGAGCAATATTGTTGTAAACATAAATATTATACAGCAAAATGAGTATTATAAATGGGTTTTAAAAAACATAAAAATTATTTCAAATGAATTTGCAAATCATCCACTCATCACGCAAAAAATTATCTAATTTCTTCTTAAGGAAAGATGATTACTAGCGCATCATTATATAACCTAAATGTGATATTTAGGAAGTTATTTGTAATAAGTGAATATTTGTTCCAAGGGTTAAAAAATGGGAGATTTGAACTAATATCCTTCCCTTCCTAAAGCATTATCCCAAGTGGATTGTGCTGCCTTTCAGGGTTAACACTTAAAAATTTATATATCCAAAAAAAAAAAAAAAAACTCAATTCAGATTAGCTCTAATTCATTTAGGGCTAATCATTAGAGGAACTATATTTATATAAGTGAAGCAATTAGGCAATTTAATTGATTTAGAATAGACAGCACATGGCCAGAGTAATGAGAGTGCTTGAAATCAAAGTGCAAGACCAAAGGGTACTAATAGAACCCATTGGAGCGATAGTGTCGAAATTGCATAAATTTTGGCTGGTTAAAGGGAAACAATCTTTTGATTGAAATTCATCAGTTTGCCATGAGCTGCACTTTAATTTTGGTGAATTCCTTCATTAAGGCTTCAGAAGTAGCGAATTTGCCCTTTTGCATAACTTTTTGCTCAAAAGTTAAAATAAGGTCTTACTTGTTTTGGATGACCCTTAATGTCGGCAGTTTATGATTTTGCATTTAACCCAAAATTTTCATTTTTGGCAAAAATCAGTATTATGCCACCTAATCTCTTGATTAGCGCAAATTTGGGTTTTACATGTTTTTCTCATCGTCCTAGGGTTTTGTCTTTTAAATATTTATATGCTATGCAACTTTTAGGGGCAATCATACTATTATTTGGATCAATAGAATTCAAAAATTTCTCTATTGTTTTTCTAGCAGATTCCAAACCGATTACCTTGTAAACTCAAGGAACCTCTTGTGAATTCAAGATTCACTACCAGAAGCAAATAATTTAGTATCTATTCCATCAAAGAGAGTATCATGTATGTTTTCTTCAAACTTTCACGACATCATTTATGGCCTAAACTAAATTCACTACAACAGTATTCATAGGCTAATTATGTGTTTTTGTATTCCATATTGTTTGATTAGCTTCTAAATAGGTATTATAAGCTCTAAAATTTATGCAAATTACACTAATATAGGAATCGTAACCAATTTTCAAATGAAAGCAAGCCATATATGCACTTTACCAATTTGTACTCCAGTAGTAAAGGTAAGTGGGTAACAAATTATTCTCATGATTCTAGTAATAAGTCACTCTTTGCTAATTGCTAATGATCCAAAATGCTTGTGATGCAGGGGGAGTTTGCATGTGATGATATGATGCTAGGGTAGTCTATTGGTTGGGTTAACGCTTGGCAACCATTCTTTTCGTCGACATTAATAAATGATGATATAAGCGGCATGATTTTGGCCTTTAGTAGTTACTTCATTCATAATACAGAGATGTATATGCATAGAAGGCCACGGAATGCTTACTCTTATAAGACGTCCCACTCACTCCCACCTAAAAAAGGCACAAGGAAAAGCTAATAAAGTCAAGCAAACCACTCATAATCATGTGAAAGTTTTTTTTTTTTTAGAAAGAAATCATGTGAAAGTGAGAGGCCAAGAAATATATATATTTATATATATATATATATATGAAAAATAATGATTGTGCAGTGCACTTTAAAATTATACACAAAATGCTTTTTTGTGTGTGTAATTTTAGTTTTATTAATTAAGCTATTAAATAAGTTAAAAATGTTCTCATATTAGATATTAAAGTGAAAAACATAGATTAAAAATTTCTTTTTACACTTTATTAAAAATAAAATAAAATGAAAAAAAAGAAGAAGAAGAAAAATTGTTTTCTTTTTTAATGAAAACTAATTTAAATAAGCTATGGCTGAACCTACCTTAAGGAGCGTTTGCGGTCATCCCCATTATAAGATTTGTGCCACTGACCACCCTTTTATCCTTTCATTCAAGGGGGTGTAAAAGTGAATTTCTTTTAGCTTATATATGTTACTAAATATTCATTGTGTGAAAATAAATATATAAAATCATTATTAATAAAAATATAATATTATTAAGTTTCACCAAGATTTGTTTTTATCCTACCTATATCATGTCTATACTTAATCACAATGTTGGATTCTTAAAAGAGAAATGTATTCATGTAGAGTTTTATTCCATTAAGAATATGATGGTAGAGTTTTATTCGATAAAAAAAAAAGTTTCTCTCCAAACTTCAACATACTTTTATATCTTTTTATTAAATGTAAATTTTGATAAATTCATTATTAGATTATATTTTTTTATTATCTCCTTCATGCTTGCAAAATTTCAAGAAAATCAAATATTAATAGTTATGTCATCAATCAAATATTTTAATTTTAAGCTTTTGTAGTCTTAAATTTTGAATAAAAAATAATTTTATGAATCGAATGGTAAATAATATATGATTTGAATGAAATTTGACATGCATATTAAGAATATTAAAAAAAACATACAATTAATCCGATTGTTAGATTTTAAAATTATTAAGAATATAAAAAACAAGCAATTAATCCAACTATTAAAATTTTAAAATATGTAGTTAAGTTAATTTTTTTAGTAAGAATTTGAAAAGTTTCGATAGAAGTTTTATCCTTCAATAAAACATGTTTATTTTGATAAGTTGCCGCTTTGATTGTAGTAAACAATGGGGAAAACCCTTTGGACTTGCTTATCATTTATGTAGTCATTCACATGTGAAAAATTGTTTCATGAAATGATAGGTGCATTGGTAATAATTATGAGAGTGCGAAGGTTGATTAAAAAACTGAATAGCTAAAATGAAGTTGAGACTTGAGATAGATCTTGGTACTTGTTATAAGTATTCAAGCCATTGAGATACTACAAGAGCCGGTGACTTGGGATAGATCTAAGATTGAGAGATACTCATAATATTTAATAAGATTCTCCAAAAAAAAAAAAAAAAGGAAGAAGTAGAAGAAGAAGAAGAAGAAGAAGATAAGATTTAATAAAAAATATATTATTAGTTTAGGGATAGAAACAGTTTATGGATGGTAAGTGATGAGTTGAAAAAGAAGTACGGAGTAATAAAAAGCACCACAATCTTTTTTTCTAACTTAATATTAACACGATATATATAGCTAGGTAACTTTATCTTATATAATTAGCAAGCTCTTATTTATTTTTTATTTTTTTTTTATGGTAATGGGAGGTCTTATTTATATAAGATAAAGTTTATACATCACCAACATCCGATCCTCAGGCACATAGTCTATTAACCCCAAGGACGGCCAAATCCTTTTCATAGTACAAATATACAAAACTGGGATAGTTACTATATACAAACAAAAGGTTCTATTGATGAGTTCTCCGCTTCACCAGAGCGTCTGTACATTCATTAGCTTCACGGTAAATGTGTTGTACTTGCACCTCCCAGTCTTGATCCATGAGACACCTGCAATCACAAATTAAAGGCACCATATTGGTAGGGTAACTCGCGTTGTTATTTGTTAACCATGCTATAACTACTTTAAAGTCAAGTTCAAGCTGTATAAACTTAAAACTATTATTTGGAAGGCGATATAAACAAAATAATATTATGTTTTGAGCGTGTACACCTAGCTTCTAATAACACGTGAGACTCAATTGTAGGTTTAATGTGTTGTAAAAGACTGGATATATACACTCAAAACATCATACACAGTCTGGTGATATAGAACTTTTAATTTTGATCACGTGTAAACTGTAATGATGCCTTTTAGTATTAATAAATCTGGCTTGGCCTTGAACTTTTCTGCAAAACCATCACAAGTTGTCTTTGGATTCTCATCCAAATTTTACGTTTTGGAACAATTACATTGGTTATCGAGCATTATTTTCTTAGTATTTACCTGACAAGTTAGCCGATTGATCACATGGTAATCTCTAAGCATCAACGTATATTCAATTAGTTTTTTCTTTTTTTGAGAGAACATATTCAATTAGTTTATGCAGGTAAAAAGTAAAAACATAAAATTTAATAATGTAGCTACTACTCCTACACATAATATAGCATCCAAATCTTGCTGGAGAGAGCTTGCAGATCTCTGAGCATGTGACATTATTGAATCTATAATGATTCATGGATGTTTGAATAACACATGCTTAGTACAACTAATTTTCAAACAAAATTAACCTTAAATTATATCCTAATGGGTCATATAATTAATAACTCAATTTTGACTAAAATACTTCTAAAAACTTAATAAACAAGAAGATAAAACACTCTTTAAAAAAAATGACAATTACAACAATAAAAAATAAAAGGACATGTGCCACGCCCTTGGCCAAACCTTAAATAGATAATAAAAATATAGAAGTGATATACTAAAATAAAAAGTCTACTATTTTTTTTTTTTTTCATAACATGAACTTCTAAGGTAGGATTCTTTAAACTCACCCTAGAGTAAACTTTGGATACATAATATCACGCCCAAGAATCATGTCTTGCGCGAATGAGGACTCGAACCGGCCAGTATATTTGATTTGATGAGTTAAATTTCACAAATCAATCCCTATAAAAATGTAGTATATAATCCTGTGTTTCCAAGCAATGAATCGCACACCTTTAATGCGATGGTCACTCTACAGGTATAAGTACTTGTGGAGTGTGAAGGGCAAGGGCCGGGGTTCAAGTCTCCAGGAGGGAGTTTCACACACATATACACTTAAATTAGGCTAGAATAGAATTCTATCTTGTATTAAAAAAAAAAAAAAAAAACTTTACATTTTAGTAAGACTAGAGATCGTAATTAAATTTATTTCACAAAGAGTCGTATAAGAGTATGGGATTAATTATGGGACATCTAGGAATGAGTTTTACACACATATACACTTAAATTATGTTAAAGTAGAATTCTATCTTGTATAAAAAATAAAAAATAAAAACTTTATATTTTAGTAGGACTAGAGATCGTGATTAAATTTATTTCATAAAGAGTCGTATAAGAGTATGGGATTAATTATGGGACACCACCCTAATTATATATTGGATAAAAATGTATTGCGAAAAAGTCTATACTAGATAGTCCCATGAACATGTTGACTATAAAATTTGCTTAAATGTTATCAAAAGTCTTGAAGGTTCCAGGAAAAAAAAAAAAAAAAAAAGTAATCATAGAACAGCATAATATTTTAAAAGTTTTAGTGGGTTTATAAATTTGTGTCGTCCGTACATTGAACCTAGAAGATAACATGGCCACCTGGATACACAGAATGCTTGACCAGTGAACATGATGACCAGAATGAGTGGTCACCAGCTCACCTCCCAGAATGGAATAATAATGAGGTTTAGGGGACCATTTTGGGTCTTCTTCTAATGAGTCATCTATGTATTAAAAGTTAAGGATCTCATTAACTTAATTGGTAATTTAATTTCTGATTATATCAAAAACTGATTAGTATCTTGATCTAATAATAAGGAGAATCATTAAGAGCGGACGCTAAAAGTCTCTAAAAAATACTACATAAAAAATTTGTGTATATATATATATAAAACAAAATAGAAATAATAATATTGCATGAAAAAATTTAGGATTACAAAAATTTTCACAATTTCTTATTATAATTGTAACATACTAGTCTACTAGAGTGTTATTGGTAAAGAAAAAAATGATAAATTCATGTGTAAGTGATGATTAATGATTCACAATTTATTGAATCAAAATTTTAATAAAAAAATTATAGAGTAATGTGTAGTTCTTAAACTAGAGTTAAACCGGAAAAGGACAATTGACACAGCTCACTCACACAGTGTGTGTGTGTGTTTTTTTTTTTTTCATGAAAAACGCTGTGAAAACAACGTAACTCTAACAACCTGCCCATTTTTTAGTCGCACATAGTGTTCTTAATGAACAAGTGGAATTGTGGGGAGACTTTCCTTTGAATATGACAACGTAGCGTTGGGAGTGAGACGTGTATAATTTAATCCTTATCATCAATCGTGTATCCCACTATCCCACACACCCCACAGAATCATTGCATATTTTTTGAGTTCACTCCACTTTGTGAAAACCCAGTACCAATAGGAACAAACAAAACAATGTTTTTGCACCTGATCGTTCACCAATATTCACTAGACAATACGTTTACACCTAAAAATTATAAAAATTATATAATAATTTTTTTTTGAAGCACGATATTTTTATTTTATTTTAGAAGAAAGTAACAGTGATGCATTATTTTTTTTCCTTTAACATAATAATATATTTTATAAATTTAATGTATCGTAAAATTCATTATATTCATACGGGAGAGAAAGAGGAGAATCATATGACTGCACTTCAAAAATAAGCAAAAATTTCCCAAGTTTTGCCTGAGAAATAAAAATTTGTGGTTGATTGTGCTAATACATGCCATAAAAATTCTATAAATTTAATTCCACGTGGCGTGTTTTCATTTGTTACCCTGCACCGACTCAAGTGTAAAATGTAGGTACGGCCGTACGGGTCTGAATTTGCACAAAAAAAAAAGCCCAAATCACTGGACCTCTTTAAATAAAATTAAAATATAATGTAATAATAATAATAATAATAAATAATCACTCTTTAGACATGCCATCACATGGGCTGCGTCAAATTAGATTCACTCAGCAGATTGGACTTTTTAAGTTTTATGAATTATTTGCATCGGTGCTTGTATAATAAAGAAGATTATATTTTAGCCAATTCAATCTAAAATTTATTTATATAGCTATGTAAAATTGTGTAAAAAAATATAGTTGTTACAGTTATCAATTTACATTGAAACTATTTATTTTTCATTAAAGGAAAAAAAGTAGGTTATGGTTGTTATATGTGACAAAAGATAAAAATTTAAAGAAATCAAGAAAATTTGATATTTAATGAAATGTAATGTAAAATATATTATTTGATGTTAATGTTTTGAAAAGTAAATATATAAAATAAAAAAGTAAGTATTATGCTAAAATAGAAAAAAAAATTTAAAGTGTCATAATATTTTTAGAACAATTTTATTTTCAGTTGTGGTGATTTTTTTTTTTTATACAAAATTTTGCGATGAATCTAATTATATCATATCATATTATATTATATTACATTATATATAATAAAAGTTGGGCTTAAACATCGTGGTTGCGCCAAGTGTCTTCACCAAATTGCATAAATTTTATTAAATTTTTAGATTTTTAAAGAACTAAAAATTCATTCTTATCATTAAGCAGTTTATCTCATAAGGATTCTAATTCATTCTTATCATTAATTAGTTTATCTACCAAAAAAAAAAAAAAAAAAACCTACTTCACTCTACTTCACCCGCTTCACATAAAAATTTATAAATTTATTTCTTTTTTTTGTAGCCAATAACATTAAATATTTTTTTGGGATAAAGTATACCTAAACTTCTTGATTAGATCAGCTCCTTTTTCTTTTTGTTTATATCAAGTTATCTACTTCTTTTTGTTCATATCAAGTTATTTTCTTCTCAAATCCTAGATCTACTAATATTCTTATACACTAAGCTATTTAGTACTCCTGTCATGATGTGAGCTCACCTCCACAAAAAAAGCTAATTAACTTCGCCCATCACAAAAATCTAGAAAATGCAATGCAATGGCTCAAAATAGTAATCAACTCGAAGAACAAGAATACGTTGACAGAGAATAGTGGTGGTGAGATTATGAGTACTAAAACCTTTGAATCTTTGATTCTCTGAACCAATTTTCGGATATAGGATTTCACCATATGAGCCAGGTATATCCACCCTTCTTTTGTTTTGTTTTGTTTTGGTTTTTTTTTTTTTTTGGGTGTGAGGATGAGGTAAAGAAAAAAAATATTTGAATTTGAAAACGAGTTCAAATAAGCCAAGTTTGATTCTTTTTTTTTTTAGTGAACTCAAGTAGTTCCCAATATAAAACAATGCAACACAATCGCCACAAGCTTGATCCAATGATTAGGAGGAAGAACAAGACGAGGAAGAGGACCATTAAATGGTAGCATCAAGGTATTAATCATTACCAATTTTTTTCAAATATAAATGTAATAATGATCTTAAAATAAATAAACTTATATAATTCTCTTTGACTATATCTAATTATATATAATGATTTAATTAAGTAAATAAATCTATTTATTTACTATTTCTTAAGTTTAAATATTACTAAAAAAATACTAAATGATGTAAGCAGAAAATTTTTAATTCTCTAATTTAATGAAATTAATTAGGGTAGAGAGAAAATCTCTTTGGAACCATATAAAATATTTAAATGAAATAAGATTTATAGATAAACATTTTATTATAATTTTTTAAATTGAATCTTTTACTAAACCATGTTTTAAATTATTTTATGGATTGCATTTATATATTCAATCTTAGGCATTTTCATTTATATATGTGTGTATATTGTGGTTTTTTATGTTTTAACTTAAACTAAAAGAGTACTTCACTTCCAAAAAAAAGTAAAAGAATAATTTATTTTTATTATCTATTTTATTATTTAATTTCAATGAAACTAAGAAATATTTTCTTATTTTCAATTTACACACAATTCTTGATTAAGCCCTATGCGTCGTATAGAAATTTTTGTACTTTCTTCCATTGAAAAAAAAGATATAATTTTTTTTTTGTCCTTATCTTCTTCTCCTATAATTTCTAAGTTGATAAATTGGATTACAATCCAAATTCTTCATCTAATCCTTTTATTATTAAGAGTAAATAAAATCCTATCTCCAAAATAAATGGATTGCAGCACCATCATTTTGTTTAATTGATTTTTTTTTAAGCCAACCCCATCATTAATATATAATTAACTTCACAAAAAAAAAAATATATGAATTGTATTCATCTAATTTTTGGGTATTATTATTGTAGGGTTAGAATTTGTGGCCCAAGCCCAAAACAATGAATTTGTAGAGAATGGGTGAAAGAGCTAGATTGACTATGGAATTGACAACAGTTAATCAAAACCCCCAAGTATAAACTAGCATGAATTTACACGTAAAAATGAAATGAATTGGTGTCCGAAGAGGCATATCATTGATTATGCAGTGATTACAGTTCTTAGAGCTACAGTAAAGCCTTTCTCTCTTCTCTCATGCCTCTTTTTTCTTCTCTCCCTATCAGGACCTTCTCTCCTTTATATAACATCCTTTCCCATCATCTTCATCGTCCACTTGTACTTCATCTGTGAACCTACTTGAGTATATGTCACATCAAGTATCTCCTCTGGCTCTTTGTGAGTGGCGGTAGGTGAGGTTACACTGTTCAGGGGTCTTCTCCACATAAATGCGGCCAGAAAAATTGCTGCAGTGCCTTAAATATGGTGGTAGCAGCTTTTCCTTTAGATATTTCTTCATTCTTATCGTCTCAAGATATACTCAAAACTTATCTTGATTAGTAGGAATACTCGGAAGATCATTCTGACCTTTTATACGTTCGATTAATTCGTACTATTCGCATCCGAGGAATAAAATCTCTTAGAACGGACGGCGATCTCCTCGGATTGTAACCATCTTTCTTTTCTGGGGATCCTTCATTCAGATGGGCCTTGCCCTTATCACCACCTTCTCTTCGGACGCACAGTAATCCTCACATGGGGCTCTAGGCCCACTACGTTAGATTGAGCCTTCCCCCCCCCCCCCCCCCCCCCCCCCCCCCCCCCNACAGTGGATTGTGGATCCAACAGCCAAGGCTGTTCTTCGGGATTTGGATGGGATGAACTACATCCTTTCACCTGCCCCTGTATATAAACCCTCAGAAGAGATTATTTTTCTTTACTTTACGCATCCTCAGAATACCCAACGAACTCATTCATTCAAAATCCTTCAAGCTTCTTCGATTTTCTGTCTTCCTTCTTCCCAAAATCTACCAAAAATCCACTTTGAGTTCAGAGATCACTCTCCACTCCCGTCTGTGTAAGTTTCGGCATCCTTAGCCCCTTATTTTCTTCTCGGCTGGTATTTTCAACCTTCGAAACCCCCGTTTCCTAGTTACTGCTTCAATTAATCCTTAGAAATGGGTAGATTCCAATACCTTGTCGATAGTCCGATGTTGATAGAGGAATTTAAGCGGACTTATGGCATACCGCGGGGGGTAAACCTGAGGTATTGCCCTCCGGAATGGATACTAATGGACTAAAGAGAGGGGGAGGTCATAATCCCAATGATAGCCTTCATTGAAGGGGGAATGACCCTCCCAATAGGTTCCATCACCCTGAACTACCTTCGTAATCATAGACTCTCGCCTGAGCAATGCGCGCCCAATATCTTTAGGATCCTAGGAGCTATCGATGCCTTGAATCTACAATTAGGATTAGGGTTGACCTGACATGACCTGGTACATATGTATAAGTGTCATAGCCAAAAAGGGGCGGGATATTACCTAAAATCCCGATCCGACATCGTTAGACTGTTCTCCTGCCTTCCCAAGTCAAATAAAGGGATGAAAGACGATTATCTAATCATCTCGGGCGCATGGCATGACGGTCTACACTGTCCGACTGAGCAAGGAGAGCCAGGTGTGACTTCCTAGACTTAGGATTTCTAACAATAGGCTTAGGATCTTCACTCTTCATAACCTATTATATATATATATATATATTTTTTTTTTTTATGCCGTCAAATTTCAATTTTCTGATCAAGTTTGTTTTTATGTGTGTGTGTTTTTATTATTATTATTATTATTATTATTATTATTATTATTATTATTATTATTATTATTATTTTTACAGATAAAGCACATACTTCTCCTCGGCTTAGCCTTACCAACACCGCCGCCCTTAATTATCTATTACGCTTGGAGATATTTGTGAGCGAAGACGAACAGCTCCAGCCCCCCCCCCCCCTCATACTCAGCTACACACCAAAGAAGACGGATATTCAGCTGGTCGGCAACGCCATTACACAAGGTGATCACCAGCTTTGGCGAATAGACGTTGCTCGGTGTCATTTTTTAGCGCCATACGATCTTAAGCCTGTTCCACACCCAAATCCACAGGGTATTCCTTTACTGATCCAACCAGTTCAACAAGTCCCTATTGAACCGGTGGTCGTAGGCGAGAGGGTCAGCTCTTCGTCCTCTTCTTTGGAAGAACAAATAGACAAGTTCAAATTCGAAGGAGAAGCCTCAGGGGGAGTGCAGGTGATACCCTCCTCAGATTCCAAGGAGGAGATTGACAGGCAATCCGGCGTCCACCCCACAATTCTAATAACCACTCTTCTAGAGGACTTTTCAGAAGAAGAAGAAATGTCAGATTTAAAAGCTCTGCTGAAGACGAGGGGCAAAAAGGCTGAGCCCAAAGGGACTGGGACTTCCCGACCAGTGGTGAACTTGCCTCCACCACCACCTCAGGTTCATGATCCAGGCTTAAAGCCAGTACCAGACTTGAAGAAAAAGAGGCCTCTCGAACCTGAGGAGAGGGAGGTGGTGGTGCCACCAAAAACCACAAAGCAACAAAAGGTGGTGAGGGACCACAGAAGTAAGAGGGCCTCGTCCTTAGAGAGTCGGGAGGAGCCTCCTGCGGTTGACGTGCGCTAAGGGCAACGCACGTGGTCTCCCAGATTGGAGCTGGATGGTGTTCCATTTTCTTGGGAGACTTCCATTAGAAACTATGATGGGGGAAACGCAAGGCTGATAGTTGAAGCCTTGGAGCAACCGTTGCTCCTCCCCCGAGACATAGAGTCATACAGGCGCTTTAACCAGTATGAACTCTTCATGTCCCTGAAGAGGGAACTGGCCATGGTAAGTTAGCTTATCCCACTCTTCATCAGAATGCGAAGAAACACGTTTTCTTTTTGCATGGCGCAACTCCCTTCTTAACCTTTCAATCTCTATTTGCATGTTATTCTTCTCTGCATGAGACACGTGACTTCCTCCACGAGGTTGACTTCGTTCAGGGTGTGTAGTATGCACACTGCCTTCACGATCTTGTCTCTGCTCCAAATTGAGAAAATGATCTATATGCTGGGACGCCCCAGATTCTGCCGATTGTTGCCTTGGTTCCGCCATTACCAATTGCTGTTGTTTCCACTTATACTCAAGCTCTTCCCACAGACGGCACCAATTGTAGGGTTAGAATTTGTGGCCTAAGCCCAAAACAATGAATTTGTAGAGAATGGGTGAAAGAGCTAGATTGGCTATGGAATTGACAACAGTTAATCACAACCCCCAAGTATAAACTAGCATGAATTTACACGTAAAAATGAAATGAATTGGTGTCCGAAGAGGCATATCATTGATTATGCAGTGATTACAGTTTTTAGAGCTACAGTAAAGCCTTTCTCTCTTCTCTCATGCCTCTTTTTTCTTTTCTCCCTATCAGGACCTTCTCTCCTTTATATAACCTCCTTTTCTATCATCTTCATCGTCCACTTGTACTTCATCTGTGAACCTACTTGAGTATATGTCACGTCAAGTATCTCCTCTGGCTCTTTGTGAATGGCGGTAGGTGAGGTTACACTATTCAGGAGTCTTCTCCACATAAATGCGGCCAGAAAAGTTGTTGTAGTGCCTTAAATACGGTAGTAGCAGCTTTTCCTTTAGATATTTCCTCATTCTTATCATCTCCAGATATACTCAGAGTTTATCTTGATTAGTAGGAATACTCGGAAGATCATTCTGACCTTTTATACGTTCGATTAATCCGTACTATTCGCGTCCGAGGAATAAAATCTTTTCGGACGGACAACTATCTCCTTGGATTGTAACCATCTTTCTTTTCTGGGGATCCTTCTTCCAGATGGGCCTTGCCCTTATCACCACCTTCTCTTCGGACGCACAGTAATCCTCACATGGGGCTCTAGGCCCACTACGTTAGATTGGGTCTTTCTCCCCCACAATTATTATTATTATTTTAGTCTCACACAATACACATTCATTATATAACTTAAAAGAAAAATATTCATTTATTTTTATTTTCTATTTTATTATTTAATTTTAAGTAAATTAATTATAAAATTATCTACATATGAATTTTGATTAAGTCGTGCATCGCACGGGCATAATGCTAGTATATATATAAAACCGAAGCCTTTGACTTTTTATTGACATCTCCAGAACTTGTCACATCATTATCATTTTTTTTAAACAAAATTATTTTTGTTTAGTCCAAATTTAACAAGGAGTGAAACTCTACCTCTTTAACAAATTCAACTTAAACTCAAACTCATCATTATCATTTTTTTTAAAACAAAATTATTTTTGTTTAGTCCAAACTTAACAAAAAGTGAAACTTTATCTCTCTAATAAGTTCAACTTAAATTTAAACTCATCATTATCATTTTTTTAAAAACAAAATTATTTTTATTTAGTTCAAATTTAATAAGGAATGAAACTCTATCTCTCTAACAAGTCCAATATAAACTCAAACGTTGATAATTTATCTCCAAATTTGCGAGGTTAATCATAAACACTATAAAAGCAGTGCAAATCCAATATTTTTTTTAAAAAACAAAATATATATAAAACTAAAACCTTTGACTTTTTTATGACTTTTCCAGAGCTTGCCACATCATTATTATTTTTTTTAAAACAAAATTATTTTTGTTTAGTTCAAATTTAATAAGGAGTGAAACTCTATCTCTCTAAAAAGTCCAATTTAAAAATTTAAACTCAAATGTTAATAATTTACTCCAAATTTGCGAGGTTAATCATAAATACTATAAAAGCAGTGCAAACCCCAATTTTTTTTTAAAGTCGAGTAGAGGTATGAGCTCTTCTTCTGCTATTTTCTTCTCCTTTACTTTGTTAAAAAAAATTATCTATAATTTGTAGGTTCTGGATTTTTTGGTTCCTTTCAATAGTTATAGCCATGGAATATTCTTTTGAATGTAACCCATCTTTCTCTTATATTTCTCTATTGTTTAGTTATATATATTTTGATTTTTTTTTCAATGATTTCTAAGCAATGAATCATCTGATTCTTTAATATTTTGTAGTCTTTCAGAAGTTTTAATATCTGAATTTTTGAGTTATTTTTTTGTAGTATCTAAAACTGTTTGACAAATTTTTTTTAAGTTATTGCTGATTCAAGCAATGACTTCTTTATTAAATTGTAACACAAACTGAAATCATATAAGAGTAAATCATGCAATAGTGTAGTTTCTTAATCAATTTAAGATTTTATAAAATTATTTTAATTTATCTCACAAATAGATAGGTATATCATGAGTTAACTAATAGTATTTTATAATTTTATTTTTAGTTTTGTGAAAATGTTAACATTTTACGCTGGCAGCAGCAAGAACTCTTTACTTGAAATTTATAAAGATCTGGTTTTGAGTGAAAAATGCCCGATTTGACACGCCATTCTTTTAGGATACAAGACCATAGGGTATGTCAATGTCCGTTAAGTCCAGGCTTCAATGGGTAAAAATTACAATTGGGCAATTTAGGCACTCAATTTGTCAAGGCCCACGCCCACTTCAAGTTCTGGCGGACATGATAAAAACACAAAGTTCAGCCCATCCCCAATTAAAACAAGGGTTGACCAGCTCATGATTATTTTTATAAATTTTATATACAAAATTATTTTTATTTGAAATAATAATAATTATTATTATAATTATAATTGATTTGTAGAATATGAAATTATTCCTCATGTTTATTTGCTTTGATAACAATTGATAAAAAAGCTATAAAAAATTAAAATTTTGTGATTCACTAATATTAGTCTTAACCATTTATATTTCTTAACTTCTTATATATATATATATATGTATGTATGTATGTATGTATGTATATATATTTTTTTGGAGAAAAATGAAAGCGAAATATTATTAAGAAAAACCAACAAAAACAAAACAAGTTTAAGGCAAATCTAATTGGAAAACATATTCGGGTAAAGATTCTACCTATACATCAGTATATGTATATAGACCAACATTGTACTATTTATTCTATGTAATTAAAAAAATTACTAATAAGATAAATAATTTTTTTTGTTATATTAATCATTTTAAATTGTGCATTAATTATTTAAGCATAATGAAATTTGATATCATTTTTATAAGATTTATATAAGAAACAACCGATTTAAAATATGGAATTCTTTCTCAATTTTAGTCACTTTTGCAAAAGTTGAAGTAGAGTCCAACATAATAATAATAATAATAATAATAACACGATCAATAATGTTGAAAAAAAAAAGGAGGATATTTGCATTCTTAAGTAGGTATGAAACATGTCTATCTATATCCTTTTTATTTGAGGGGGATGTCTATTTATATCAGTCATTTATCATGCAATTTTCAAATTTGTAAATACATATAGTATGGTCAAATTACTTACTACTTTTTTTTTTCTATATTATTATAAAATAGAACACTAAAAGATTACAATTTTTTTAAGGAAAATAATTAAAATATTAGAGGAAACTAATAGCAAAATACACTGCACATCGTGCAGGAACTAAATCAATTATTTCCAAAATTGTACCCTGTCCAGTCTTTCTTTCCTTCCCACCGCCTTCATGTTCATGGGTCACTAACACAACTAAATTCCATTGTTGCAAGAGTTATTACATCCCACAAAAGATTCAACGTTTCTTTCTACTCATGCTTGTTGCAATTGTGTGTCCTACTTTGCGCGAAAACTAACAATATAAATGGCATGAATTACCTTTTTATTGAACAATTTTGATATTATATCATCAGAATGATAAAAAGAAAAAAATAGAGAACTTTTCCCAAATAGTTAGGTGCACGATTGAAAGGTGTTAGGCACCCATTCTACTTAATCCATAAATTGGTCTTTAAGAAATTAATTATATTAAAATGCACTCATATTAAATCCAGTTATCAAAATTCATTGTTATTTGCAATCAATTATGAGAATTAAACGAGATTTGGATTCTTAACTACATGTCATTTTACAGATAATATCACAGTAAATTTCATTTGAAAATATAGAACAACTTGCTGTATCTGCTTCCTTTGGTCAATCCACAAATATTTCACTGAGAAATTGTGATTGTTATCGTTGAGTTTATACCAATTATTGATCTTCTGCCATTGGAGCCAAAATTATACAACTTTTTGGAATTATTTTGTTTTTTATTTGGCTTATTTCCAAATGTACTTTATTTTGTTTTAATTTATTGTTAGACATTATGTTTTCATTTAATCATTTTAGTGTTAGATCTCTGTTCTTTACTTTAGTATTGGATATAAATTAAAGTCTAGTTATTATTTGTACTCTGCTTCTTGAATTTTAAGTTTTATTCCTTTTTTATATGAAGAAATTGAGAAGCCAATTTACAACTTTTGGTGGGACAGTTCCTTTAAGCTCAACAATACTAAAGAGAGAGCAAAAATAAAATATTTATTCAAATGATCCAACACTATCAATCAAATTGAAGAATCATAATAAATAAATAAAAATAAATGAATACAGTAGTTTCTAAATTTTTGTAATAAAATATTAAAATGGTTAGCCCAACTAATATGTCAAAATCATGGACAATATCACAATCAATTTATGGAGCAATTGTTTGATAATAATTATGTGAATGTAATCTTAAATGATTCAGATTCCAAGAACACCAAGGCCAAATCAAGTAGTTTGGCTAGGCGAGAATGTAAATGTAAATTCTATCTATAAATTATGTAAATGTAAAATCCACAAGATTAAAGATAATGTTGTGAAGGATTGATGTGGTGCGTTTCCTTTGAATTGTTTTTTAAAATTTTTAATTTTTATAAATTTTAGAAAGTTTTCCTTTGAAAATTAGATTAGTTGAATTAAACACCACATGGGGGTGTGGCTTGATGGTAGGAGTTCTCATTCTGCACCCAGAGAGGAGTGGCTCGAGTGATAGCCCCAGCTTGGCCCGTGTGGTACACGTGGTATTACCTAATGCCGTCACGTGGCGTGAGGTTGATGAGCCCACACTGAAGACCCCTTTTTCTTTTCTTTTTTTTCATTTAGCAAAAAAAAAAAAAAAAAAAAAGATTAGTTGAATTAGACAAATGTGGTTTTTATAGAATGGAGTGCCCACACTGAAGACCCCTTTTTCTTTTCTTTTTTTTCATTTAGCAAAAAAAAAAAAAAAAAAAAAGATTAGTTGAATTAGACAAATGTGGTTTTTATAGAATGGAGTAAAAAATGTACTGTTACAAAAATGTTTTGGTTTGGCATTTGATGGGATCAATTTGAATTTACAACAAATTATAGTGGAATTAGGTATTATGCTAATCAAGTTAGTATTGGATGCTCCTACTGACATAATTAGAGGTCTCATTCCAAATGAGCAATTCACTGTAATGGCAATTGTGACCTTTTTTATGTTATAAGGAAAGCCAAGAATTCTGGTGTATTTGGTAATGAACAAGAAAACCAATATATTTTGCCAAAATGAGGCCAACTAGCTTACATTGAATACTCAAAAGCAAAAAAGAGAAGATAAGACATGGTTAAGGCATCAAGTGCAACATATTTGGGAGTGCCCACCCATGCACAGATACACACCTAAAAGATCACATGAAAACCATATGTTGAATATTTATTCCCATTGCATACATTATATGGAATGAAAAGGAGTAGGGTTGTAAAGTTTAGGACCTTTAGGTTTGTTCGTTTAAAATATCATTAAAAAAAAAGGTTTGTTCATTTAATTTTATTTCGAACACAAGTTAAGCTCGAACACATCACTAAACAAGAATATAAGTTCAAGTTTAGTTAATTTTCTTGTTAAATAAGCTCGAATTTGTCCATAAGCTATTTGATTTACCTTTTTTTTTTTTTTTCATATATAATAAAATCATAACTAAAATTTTTTACCCTATCACAAATATATGAATTTTTACCATGAAAAATATGTTAATATTATTAATAAATTACAAATAATACTTTAATATAATATTAAGTATTAACCTATCGACAAATTTATATAATCTAATCTCAAAGTCTATATAACTATATTTTAAACAAGTATACATATATAAAATCAATTACTCACAACTTGTTACTTGGGCAAAATCATAACAAAAGTTATGTGTTTTGTTTTGGTCTTCAGCATTTTTAGTTTTACCTTATTAAATTTAATATCCATAATTAAATAGTTTCAGGCTTATGTGGCTAAAACTAGACATGAGAATTTGGAGTTAGGATTAGCCAAAGCAGTTTAGAGTTTAGACGAGGATGTTGTTCGTCTCATCAACTTGGAAAGGCCAATCAGGCTCTCACTCGCTCACCTCCATTCTATGGCTGCAACAGTTTCACTCTCTTTCTCCTTAGATCCACAACCACAACACCACTACTTTTCCCACTTCAAACCCCACCAAACTCTTCCTTTCACTTCCTCACCTCTTTTCCCCAAATACCCACTTCTTACTATTGCTCACAAGCACAACCGCTACGCTTTCAAATCGTCTTCTTCTTCCTCCCACTCAACTCCTTCAACGACAGCAACAACAAGCTCTTCTTTTCTCGAAGACCCATTTCGGACTGGTCGGTTTCTGAGCAATGAAGAGCTTGAAAAGCTCAAACTCCTCGAGGATTTCAGGTATTATCAGGAACTGGAATCTGGGTCATTGTGGATTCGGGTGATGAGGGCAGAGGAGATGGACGACACAGTTGCTTTGCTCGCTGAGTCCTTTGCTGAGTCCATGGTTTGGCCTTCTGGTTACCTTTCGTTGTTGAGGTTCTTGGTGAAGCAGTACTTGATTGAGAGACGAGCTCTAATGCCTCACACTGCCACGCTTATTGGGTTCTACAGAGAAAAGGAAAATGGAAGACTAGAACATGAAGAAGAAGAAGAGGAGGAAGAGTTGGCGGGGACCGTGGAGGTTTGCTTTGATAAAAGGGGTGCAAATACGTCTCCTCCTACGCCTACTCCTCCTAAGAGTTCGCCTTATATTTGTAACATGTCCGTGGATAAGCCACTTCGCAGGTGTGTTTTTGGTTTTTGGATTTCCACTATTGTTATTTTTCGTTACCAATTTCTTGTCTTTTATCTCTTTTTTTTGTGAATTCAATGTTTAAGGCACAAAATTTACTTGTTGGGGTCTTATGCTATGTTGAAGTCAACATCACGGTTTCATTAGAGACTTATAATTAGCTACTAGTATAGAAAAACAAGTTATATTAAGATAAATAAATAGAGTTAATTGGTCCTATTGATGCTGTTATGATGCTAGGATTTGTGCTTGTCATTAAGGCTGTGCCGATGTAATACAGCTAGATGGTCAAGATTAAAGCTGCTAATGCAGATGGAATAGTTGCCTATTATACTCTAAAAGTACCTTATATAAGTTTTTCACGGTTTCTTAATCCTTGTCTAATTGTTGTAAACATTATATTATCACAATGATGGTATCATCATGTATGCCACATGCATGTTAAATTTCTTCTCATGTAGATAAAACTAGAATTGTGCTTTAACTAATTTGTTGTTAGTCAGGCATTAGAAGCTTTACCAATATTTAAATCCATGTTACACCCATAACATGTTATTTGTTAAATGATTGACGTCCAAATTTCTTTATTTATTGATTTACCAACATCCAGAAGTTTATCGTTTGGTGAGGAGTGCTTCAATGTTGGCTAGAAGGACCCAATTCCTTCAGATTTCAGAATTAGGGTATAGAATATGGTTCCCCAGTGTTTGATGTGGAAACTATGGAGGGAGAGAAATAGGATGATGGTTTTGAGGGGCAATAGTTGTCTATAGAGAGACTGAAATCCCAATTTGTTGGGTCTCCTTTCTATGGGAAGTCTTTGGATGGGAGTAGATCTTCAAATATGTGTGATTTCATGGTCATTGATACTCTTGATCTTATATCGGAACTTCTGGATATATAGCTACTTTGGTCCAATTTTTCCCTAGACAAGAGCCCTTTGCTCAGTGGTATGTTTGCTCCCCCTTTAAAGAGTGCATGGGTTCAAAAAAAGGAGGTGTCATCCCCTTAGAGTCTTGGACCCTTTATGTCACCCAAAAAAAAAAATAAAAAAAATCCAATTGTTCCCTATGTGTCTTTTTACAATCTTTTAGTTAACACAATTTCTTTACCTATCAAAAGCACCCGGAGTTTTAACATTTAATTTGGACATCAGGAGACTGAAAGTTGAAAGACACCAGAAAGTAAGATTAATAGTTTAATACAAATGAGAAGAAATATAATGTATATAGTGGCTTTACAGAAAACTTATGGGAAATCACATGAAATAGTTTTTTCCCATATCTGTCATTTATTACCGTTATTCTAGGAGTAATGGTAGCATAAGTCATTTCAGCTTTCCTGATGTCATACAGCCAGATGGTCAAGACAACAGCTGCTAGGCAGAGTATAGTTGTCTTTCTATTATACTCTAAAATTACCTTATACGAGATCTGCTTGGTTTCTTAATCCTTGTCTTGTTATTGTGAACATTGTTGCGGCAAATTGATGGCATCATCATGATATGCGACATACATGTTAAATTCCTTCTTCTGCAGATAATAAAACTAGAATTCCCCCATAACTTTCTAGCTACTACTCAGGCATTATAAGCTTGACCTTTGTGGGAAATCTTGTTACACCCGTAACATGATGCCATCCAATTTACTTTAATCTTGAATCATATATAATTCCTCAGCATCCAAAGTTTATCATTTGGTGAGAGGAGTGCTTCAATTTTGGCAACAAAGACCACGTTCCTTCAGAAATAGGTTGTGGAATATAGTTCCCCTGTGTTTGATGTGGCAAATGTAGAAGGCAGAAATAGGAGGATTTTTGCCAAGAGATGTTTATAGAGAGATGGAAATCCCAGTTTTTTGGGTCTCTTTCTATTGGATGCGTTTGGATGGGAGTAGATCTTCAAATATAAGTGCTTCCATAGACTCATTGTTACCGTTGAACTGGTTGGGGAGCTTTTTAATATATAGCTAGAATAATCCATTTTCTCCCTAGCCAAGTGCCCTTGGATTAGTGGCATGTCTGGGACTCCCCTATGAGGAATGTCTGGCTTCAAATCCTGGGAGGGCCATCCGCTTTAGACCCTTCACCTAACCAAAAAGAAAACCTCCAACTGCTCCTTTTGTATCTTTGTACAACCTTTTATTTAACACAATTGATTTTGCTTATAAAAAAAACTCCAGGGTTGTATCATTTACATTGGATGTCAAGAGGCTGAAAATTTGAAAAATACCAGATAGTAAGATTAGTTCAAATGAGAAACAGAATGCATATAGTGGATTTACAAAAAATAAATAAATCTTATTTTAATTTTATCTAAATATGGAAAATTTCTTGATGGATTGTACGGTGAAAGGCAGTAAAGTTATACTTGCAATGTGATACATGATAAAATTAGTCACGGTCATGTATCCTGTACAAAAATAATTTTTTCTTCTATTTGTTATGAACTGTAATCTTAAATTAAACTTCTCTGGACTATAGTACTAATTTAAAAGCCATAGCATTTCAGGTTTCTAAGTTTATGTTTTTTTAATCTTTCAGGAGGGGCATTGGCTGGCATCTACTTAAAGCAAGTGAGGAATTAATTTCTCAAATGAATTCCACAAGAGAGGTGTACTTGCACTGCAGAATGATTGATGAAGCTCCATTCAACATGTACATAAAAGCAGGTTATAAGGTTGTGAATACGGATAGCATTTTCATCCTGTTGATGTTGCAGAGACGTAAGCATTTGATGTGCAAGAAACTTCCAGTTCTAAGAAGCCCTTTTGATATGTCAGATTCTGATGAGGAATAAATATGTTGAATGGAATTGTGGATCATAACGCATATCCAAGAGGTACAAGCAATTACTACCATGTATTATTCATAGACCAAAGAATCTCACGTCTTCCTATGCAACTTTTACTACTTTCCTCTCTCTCTCTCTCATACACACACGTGCATGTGACTTCATATAGTATATTCCCATCACTTCTTTCCGTTTGATATCTAGATTGTATTTAGCAAGATATTTATTTAAGTTGTAGTTGTGATGATTTGAGATATGAATCTTTTTCTGTTATGTTGTTTATATTCCTTTCTGGGGCTCTTTTGGGTTCTTGTTTTGCAGGATATATGCCAATGAGGTTGCGATCATCATTCAGCTGGGTTAGATTTTGGCTAGGAGGCGAACCTGATGTTTGAGCTTCTCCTTGCTTATATTATATTATGTGTATGTAGAGTTCCATTTTGATGCAGGTAAATTGCATCAGGCATCTCTATTTCAATGTGATCTTAGTCCTTTTGTTGTTATAAAAAGAACAGGTTACAGTTTTGACACATGGTTTATATTTTGTATATATTTGATCTTGAAGTTTTAATATAATTTTTTTTTCTCCCAAGCTTCTAACACTAATACAAAATCAAGCATGAATAGTGGTACTGATTTTTCAACTCTGCCTATTTCTTTGCCAAAGTTGATGTGATGGTTGAATCATATTTTGTATTGCTGAGTTTGAAATACACTTAACTGAAACTAGAAAATGTACATTTTCAGCGGTTTTTTGTTATATTTTTCTGTAAAATTCTATGAATTCTAATATCTAATCAATGATTTTAAGTATGGATGTTTAAATTGTCTTTTGAGATTTGCTAATTAATCTGAGAACACCAATACAGGCAAGTTCTTCCAGGTCCAAGATTATTTCCTCAACGGAAATCTTATAGCTTTCTTTGGATATATAACATATATTTTTTGAACTTGGTCTATGGCATATAGCACATGCCTAAAATAGAATCAGTGCATAGCATATAGAAGCAAATGTCAGTAAGTAAAACATTCCAAAACAAATGGTAATGGTAGCTGACTAGCAGGATACTGGATATGTTAGGAAGTAATACCTTCTTATTGTTGGTTTACTACCTATGTTCACTTGGTAATACACAACAAAGCCACCTTCCACTTGGTCTTGGGTTGCGTTTTATGTGTCTGATAACATGATTCAAGTGCCTTTTGTTTTTGGTCAGGGATCCTGACCAAATAATTATGTGTTCATATTTTTGAGCTTGTATTATCACAAGCTTTCTAGGTAGGAGAAATCATTAATAGAAGTAAAACATCTTTTTATTGACATAAACAGTTGCACCCTGCTGTATAAACATCTGGTTTTATTAGATCATTCTTAGAGTATGCATAGCCATGCTCATGCCTTTTGAATTTATATGAATAATCACTTGTAGTTCTTTTACACATTCTGCCATTGGGGGTCGCTCACTACTCTCAGTACGGACACAGCGTGATGCCAGGTTTGCAAACATGGCTATAGACTCCAAGGTGTATGAACTTCGGCTCAGCTCAGGATCTATCACCTTACGCATTTTCTTCCGATCATTCAGTATATGCCTTACCTGAAATAGAAAGAAGCATACTTATACCATTCTGTCATTTTTCAATTGCTAACTTCTTGGAGATTGAGAACCAGAGCCAATTGCAGCGAGAAGAAAATTTTCATACCTGCAGTACAAGGTTTTGATCATTTGGTCCTTGGTTCAAGTCCACGGCTCGGCGTCCAGTCAGAAGCTCGAGAAGAACCACTCCAAATGCATAAACGTCACTTTGTAGAGTTAGCTTTCCTGTCTATTGTCAAAGTAGGCAAATTCAAATCTCAGGGCCCTCTTGTTAGACAAATCCAGTGGAGAGGGAGAGAGAGAGAGAGGTCAAAAAGAACTTAACTTCTAAGGCAAGAATCTATACAAATGATATTATGGTAGGAATGGACAACATAATATTGATTGTCTTTGAATACTCGGTATTGCTCAGGACAAGTGCGATACTATAGAGTTCATAATCTTATAATATGAGATGGGTTGTGTTGAGGGGGGATTGGAATTCCGCCTCATTATGTAGGAAGTGTTTTCCCTTTTTGGCTGAATATGTAGGAAGTGTATTTAATACAGTAAGCACATCAAGGTATTATATAAATAAATATAATTAATTACTTGATTTAGATTATGTGAATAGGGTATATTGGGACATTGGCATTCAGTGAGTCACAATTAGAGCTAAAAATTATAATTATATATATATATATATTCTATGTAATAGGAGTATGGAACACTTCTAAAAATCCAAAAAATCATCTATATAGTATTAACCAACTATCAATCAAGACAAATACACAAAATTATTGTTTCTTAATACATTTAGATGCAATCATCTATCAACAGAGACAAAAAATACAAAACACCATTATTTTTTTAAATAAATTATAGTGCAATCATCTATACAATCTCAATTTATAAATTTACCAGTTTTCAATTTATAAATTTATCTAATTTAAAAACATTAATTGTAGCATTATGAGTTAGCAATATGGGCCAGTGGCCGATAATTTTGGAGGGGAGGGGGCTGAATATATATATATATATATATGCCTAGAAAAAAAAATTTATTTGGGTCGGGGCCTGGGCCCCTGTGAACCCCTTTAGGTCCGTTCCCGCAGGCATGTGAGATCTGCACACATGGATCTAACATGCATGGGAGAGTGCTGTTGCAAGTTCATGTTACTTGTTAGACATGATACAGCCACTTATGGCTGGTTTTCAACACATTGATATAGCATCAAACCTTATCAATTAAGGCATTTTTGTTTTATTCATCTCATTTGATTTGGAGAAGTTGGGAAATATTCGTATTCTAGTTTGACATGGCATGCACGAAAATCAATGTAAAATCTAAAAAATGGGGTACTAAAATAGAAAAGAAGAAATATTCTAAACCTACTTAAGTTATGACACCCTATTTTCTGCTCAACTGGCATAATAGGTGCTTTTACAATACATGAGTCTCCAGATTTATGCAAAGCTGCATGCACTACATGCATATGCGTATCTTCTATATTGTCTAGTGAGTTTTGGGTTTCTACCATAATATGTGTATTGCATTTTTTTTTTTCTTTTTTTACTTTTTATTCCCAATTTGAATTTGGTTGCAGACCTGTGAGCAATGAGTTCTTGGATGATGTATGGAGATTAATGAAACTTTATATGCGAAGGCAAGAGAGAAAAATCTATAATGAAACTTTTTATTGAAAGTTTTGAACATATATTACGATGAAAATTTGCCGCATTTTTCAGTCACACAGATGCATACCGATGTGTACTCAGGATCAAAATAGCCAAATGTACCAAGCACTCTAGCGGTCACATGCGTCTCGTGGCCCTCTGGCATTAGCTTGGCAAGCCCAAAATCAGATATCTGTGAAAATTAGCAGTCAGTCAATCTTTGATCACAATCTTACTGACTGGTCTAAAAGGCTCAAGAGTCCAGAGAAAACTTAGGTGGTAGGTATATACTTTTTAAGCACACAAAGGAGAAACAAAAAATAGACGCTAAACCAAGAGCTTTATGGTTCAACTGGGATTTCCTAATGTTTCATAAAAAATGCGTATGGTTAAAAAAGACGCTAATACATAGTAATCATGACAAAATTCTCTCAAATTTTACCTTGGCTTCAAAGTTGGCATTTAAAAGAACATTAGTGGACTTGAAATCTCGGTGAACAATTGGAATCCCAACAGACGAACTTGAATGGAGATAAGCAAGTCCCTTGGCTGCTCCAAGTGCCACTTTGAGCCGTGTAGGCCAGTCCATTTTTGCTTCCCCAATTCCTAACATAGAGTGGCAGATTAACCCAAGTTTAAGTAAAGACATTTGACATGAGAATTGGGTTCTTTAATTAATTTGAAACCAACCATTTAAGTGATCTTCCAGGTTCCCATTAAGCATGTATTCATACACCAGAAATCTGTGCTTCCCATCAGCGCAATAGCCTATCAAGGAAACCAGATTTGGGTGGTCGAGTCTGCTCAAGATGTCAACTTCTACCCGGAACTCGCGCTCCCCCTCAGATACTTTAAATGGCGGCAGCTCCATTTTCTTAATTGCTACAACCTTGGAATTCAAAAGAGAAGCAAAAGTTGATACTAGAATGCTAATATTATACTCCTTTTTGCTTCATCTGTTTTCCTAAATGATATAAGATGTAAGATATGAGCTTATGAAATCTGCTTCATAATAATTATTCTTTATCATCAACTCAAGACTTTAATGCGTTTTTTTTTTTAGTGTAAGCGGATTCATGCTAAAGTATTTTATTCGACAATAAGAGACTATTAGTAAAGTTAATGATTTAAACACTTTCAACAATGCAATCTACGTGACTTTTTCTTTACATTGAGTGGGGAAGATATTACCTACCCCGTCCCTCAAAAAATTTCCAAAAAAACGCAAAGCTAACCATTAATATATCTTATGTTAAGAAAGAAACTTGCAGAACATACCTCTCCTGATTGCAAAGTGCCTCTATAAACTCGGCCAAATCCTCCTTTGCCAAGCAAATTCTCTTCACTGAATGAATTTGTTGCCTCTTCCATTTCCCTGAGTGTGAAAACTGATCCATGGTGCCTTTTTGTGCGTTGGGGGGTTTGATCTTCAAGTTGCCAAAACTCCACAGGTTTATAAACCCCTGAAAACTTGAAGACATGAATGTTATATAACTATATTGTGGAGAAGCAGCAGTAGTAAAAGAAGTGAAGAACATACAAGGGTCTGTGTGATCTTGAGACTTGCTTCTCCGGCGCTTGTTCCACGCTGAAACCAATCCGAAAGGCATAATGGCTTCCTACTCTTTCTGGAATTTGATGTAATTCTCTGTTAAAGGATTAAAATGACAGATAATATCACTTAATGAAACGGACAATTGGATGGAGAAACTAATTAGTGCCATTACACCATTGGGGTGTCACATTTACACTTGACAAAAAGACAGCAGAAAATCAATGCAGCCTAATTGGAAGTGAGTTCAAAAGTCTTGCTCAAACCAAAAAAAAAAGGTGAAAATTATATGAGCAAAAAATGAGATTGGATGGTACGAGAAATTGAGAATACTCTCAAGAGTACGTGTTGAGCAAGTGAAGTTAGAGAAAAAGAATACTCAAACAACACAATGTTCCAACAACTTGGATTGTGGGAGATAGAGCTAGAGATGTACTTGAAGGTAAAGAAAACAAAGCATAAGAAAGAAAGGAAAAAGTAGGTATTGCTTGCTTACCTTTGGATGAGAAGTGGTGGGGGAGTTTTGTTTGATAAGGAAATAGAAGCTGCAACCTCTACTTCCAATCTTTACTTCTTGATTATTTTGGTGAAAAGAAAATGGTGGCTGTTGTGAGGCCGTTTTCATTTGTTTCCATAACCAACCCTTCATTTTCTCTATGACAAACAATTGAAAAAAAATGCTTATTTTTAATATTACTATTTGAATATGACAACGTAAGAAGAGGGTCAAAAATGATTTCATTACCAATTTACACATAGATCTATGGGACCTAAGATTCCGATCTACTAGTTTGAAGTCACCAAAAACCATAAAATAATGGTGGTTAATTAAAGAGCTCTTAAAGTTCACACCAAAGTGCAACAAATCATATAGCATCTTTGTTTTTTTTTGGGCTTTCGTAGAAAGGAGGACATTGGACTTGTCTGGTTGCTTATAACATGGCTCCCCAAACTTTCTAAGATTTCAAGCTTTTTCCTTCTATTTCAATTTAATTTTTCCACCACCTAAACTTTCTTAATTCTCCTTATTGATCCTCTTAAGTTTGTTTACTTCTATAATTTAGTTTCACCCCCAATCTTGAAAGTCTAGTTTTGCCCATGCTTGTAGTCTTCTTTACAAGGCTCCAGGCCTGTGGGAAGGGTAGATTATATTTTGGCCCTTAAATTTCTTTTTATATCCAATACGTTGATGCCTCCTTACCTCCTTGGTATACGGTAGTGGTTTTGGATCGTAGAACCCTACTAACCAAAGACTGAATATATATATATATATATATATGGAAATGAACATATGTTGACAAGTTTGCAAAAGTCAATGACACTTTCTTGAAAGCTCCCATAAATTGCTTTTAAAAATAGTTCACAAATCAATATTCATAGGACATCTGTTAATTTTTCTTATTAGGATTGTCTTGACTTTTTATTTTACTTTTTTTATATTTTTGATGGGATATATGTCATGTGTACGGCCACTGTGTGTTGTCTAATTGTCTAATTGTATAGCTCACATATGTCTTTAGGACATATTTTAGTAAAATATTTGAGGAAAATTTTTAGTGGGATTTGAAAAAGTTGTCAAACTTTTTGATAGTTTTTTCAATTCCTGATAAAAATTTCCTAAAATGGATTGTTAAATGTTAATGTATGCCCTAAGAGCATATATTAACCAGACCCTTTATGTATTACTAAATACTAACTATTATATATTCCTCTTGAGGGGAAAAAAATCGTTTACTAAAAGAACCACTAAAAACACCCCCCAAAAAAGACCAATGACCTCCCTTTTGGGGATTACGCTGAATGCTCATTTCATTAATTCATTGAGTGCAACTTTTCTTATTGTGATGAATGCAAATATGGGACCTGGGACCATAGTCCATGTATTTCATAGTTCTACGGCCTCTGATGTCAATGTACAAAATAAAAGGAGTGATAAATATAAATTTGGAGATTTCTAAATTTTAGGTGATCAATTACTATTTACTCTACAATTAGTGATCATGCGGACATCTTTCTGCAAAACAACATAGTTTTCACTTTTCAGTCATGCATGGGAACTAAAAATTACATTTCTTTCCGTTCTGGATTATGGATCTACAATAATGTCATTCATGCTACATAGATACCAGTATTAGTAAAGATCAAAGGACTAAATAAATAAATAAAACTTAAACAACTTCATTTGCTAAGATATTTGGAGTACAAAAGGGTTGGAGTGACTGATTTTGACAAAGTGAGAAACCAAATTGACAAATATTAAATTTTAAGGTCAAATTTATCGAATCAATATATGCATATTGAATTAACCAATGAAGTAAATGCATATATTAAATATCTATAGTTGTAATTATTTATATTAAATGAATTTATATGATTATTTTTATAAAATCTATATAAAAAAACTATATTTGTTTGGAATAATAATAATTGATTTAGAATATGATATTCTTTCTCCCGTTTAGTTGCTTTGAAAATAATTGACACAAAAGAAATAAAAAATTAAATATTTGTGAATTCACTAAAATTAATCTTTAACCATTTAGATTTCCTAACTTCTTAATTATAGTGACATGTAATATATATGAACCAACATTGTATTATTTACTTTATGTAATTAAAAATTTTATTAATAGGATAAATACATATTTTGTTATAATACTTGTAGGGTCACAATTTAAGGCCCAAACCCAAAGAAGAATTGGATGATGGCCCAATGAGCCCAATACAATAAATTCGTAGAGAATTGGTTAAAAAGTTAGGCCTTAATGAAGTTAATAGCGGCTAGTATGGATTTAGAAGATAATCAAGTAAGAACAAAACTTATTGAATTGAATAAATTCACTGTGTGAGGAGATAATTCAAAGTATAAATCAATATAACTGTTTATAAATACAACTTTGATTACTACAGTGTTTATTTTCTCTTTTTCTTCGATCCCCCTCTCATGGGAGATCTTTCACATTATATAGTTCCTTTCAGACTATCTTGATCCTACACTTGTTAATCATCTAAACTTTCACTTGAGTGCATGTTCCATTAGACATCCTCTTTGGCTTTTTGTGAGTTGTGGTAATTGAGACTGTATTGTTCGGGGGTTTTCTCCACATAAATGCAGCTAGAAAAGTTGCTGCAGTGCATTTAATGCGATGGTAGCAGCTTTTCCTTTAGATATTTCTGAGTTCCTATCACTCTTGTATGTGCATGAGACTCATCCTTATCATTGAAACTTCCTAGAAGGTCACTTAAAATGCCGAAATACAGATTTGATTTGTATTCATCGTATCCGAGAAGGAGTTTCTCCTCAGACTATATTCCTCCATTCCTTTCTTATGTGACTCTCAACTTGGGGTCTCTCCCAATCATTTACTCATTTTCGGACACACCCACGTCCCCAGATAAGTCCCAAAGCCCAATATACAAATTTGGGCTCTTACCCCCACAATACCTATTTTAAGTGGTGTATTAATTATTTAAGTATAATGAAAATTTCGATATTATTTTTCTAAGATTTATATTCGAAAAAATTAATTTAAAATATGATATTCTTGCTCAAATTTAATTGCTTTTGAAACTTTTGAAACATTTGAAACAATGTCAAACAAAAGGAAAAAGAAAATGACATACAATCAAAATGTTAAAAAAATTATTAAAGAATATTTGCATTTTTATTTTATCAAAATGATATTTGCATTCTTTTTTTCTTTTTCTTTTTTTGATAGGGATATTTGCATTCTTGAATGAGTGTGAAACATACCTAAATATCAATTTTTTTTAAAAAAATTTATACAATAAAAAAGATGAGGGAAAAAAGAAGTAAGAATTCTTCAATACTCCACACAGCACCAGAAATTTTTTCAAGAAAGAAGGCACGGTTCGAACTTGAGCGAATCCTCCTCCAACCCCACACTTCCAAAGATTTGTCCGAATAGCCAACAGACCACTCATTTTTCTTGTGATTAATATTAGAGTACTTTATCTTTATATATATATATATATTTATTTATTTATTTATTACTTTCTAAATAATTAATGGTGTTTCATTTTTATTATATCACCCCTCTCTCATATCCTTTCATTCAACATATCATTAAATTTTATTCACTAAATTTATTTGTGAAAATAAGAATTGTATCTTTGAAGGTAAAAGTGGTATTTATGAATTTATTTAAAAAAGGTCTCTTATTTTAGATTAAAATGCTTTCTACTTAAAGGATTACTAAACTATATTTTTTTTTAGTGCTTGTTTATGTTTTTATTATTTTCTAATAACCTTATAAAAATTCATTTTAAAGCTTTTTTATTTTAAAATTTATTCATATTTTTAGTCATTTTTTGTCAATATTTATAAATTTAATATCTTTATTTGTGTTTTAATTAATTATTAAATTAATTATGAAATCATTGCGGTTCAACCTATGTCAAATCTTAAAAATCTTGAACTCCCCCCTTTACTAGTTCTTTGAACGGCCTGGATCTGAAATCCATGATGGAGATCGGAGTGTTCTTTGCTTAAGATATTGGTATAAGGGATATGTCAGTCGAGAGTGATTCCAAGATTGTGTTTGACGCTCCTTTGGGTTTATGTACCCCACATATGATTGTGTATTTGTGTCTAGTATTCTAATAGGTGTAGTCCATAAACTTCAAAGCTCAGCTCGTCTCCCATGTGAAGCTGCAGGGTAATAGACTTGCACAAGAAATAGATAACTTTGATAATTATAAAACTTGGATAAAAGAAAATCCATCACTAATTGAGTCAGTTATTTCTCATGATATATTAAATTTATCTTCTTCATAATAAAGTTATAAGTTTTCATTAAAAAAAAAAAAAAAAAACTATGTGTGGCTTTTCAACTTTTTAAGTTCTGAACATAATTATGAATGTAAATGAAGCATTTCCCTATAGAGTTTTCTTTTTTTTTTTTTCTTTTTTTTTTTAATCCCAAATTTTTTCATTAATTATAAACCGAGGCTTATGTGTTTGTCCAATGAATTTTATTTATTTGCCAATCATTGAAATAAATATTAGTGTGTTGAAACTTGGCAGCTAAAAAAATGAATACCCATGAAATACTGACTTGGAAGTTGTTTCAATGTTCATTTATTGGTGCTAGGTCACATCGCAATCTTGTTTATTTTGGGAGTGGCATTCGCATAGAATTTACTGGACAAATATTGTAGTTTAATTACCACATTTTATTCCATTTAAAACTTATGAATGCAAAAAAAAAAAAGAAAAAAAAAAAGAAAAAAAAAAAGAAAAAAGAAAAAAAGAAAGAGAGAGATGGCCAAGAAACTAAAGCCAGTACAATATTTTATTCCATTTAAAACTTATGAATGCAAAAAAAAAAAAGAAAAAAAAAAAGAAAAAAAAAAAGAAAAAAGAAAAAAAGAAAGAGAGAGATGGCCAAGAAACTAAAGCCAGTACAAGAAAACCACTACACAAAGGTCACTGTACAATGATAGAACTATGGTACTCAAGTGAAATCAAGTTAATGGTTCGTTTGATAACATTTTATTTAGCTGCAATTGAAACTGAAACTTTTTGTAAAAAGTGTAAAAAAAAAAAAAAAAAAGTTAAAAGCTAGCCAAATAGTACAATGAAACCTATGAATAGTACCAAAAAGTGCAATAGGACCCATACATAGTAGGGGCGGCGCCAGGGTGGTCCTAGGACCACCCTTCCTAATTTTTTTTTTATATGTAATAATTTTTAAAAAAATTTATTTGTCTACCTTTCAAAAAAAATTTGGGAACACCCTCAATTTTTTAATGCCAATAAAATTAAACTTTACTCTATAATTTGTTCTACATTTAATAAATGAATGATTGCTTGGTTGTGTACATTGAAAGAGATGTAGCTTGTAGTATTGATAATGAGATTATCATGCAATGATTTCAAAATATGAAAACTAGTAGAAGACAATTGTAAACTTTATGTATTTGCGTATTTTTTTATTGTTGTTGTTGTCAATATATGAATTTTTCTTTTTATTAGATTGTATAATTTATGCTTCTTAAAAAGTACTCTAAGAAAAATTCCTGGAGCTGCCATTGATAAATAGTACCAAAAAGAAGTAAAAAACTCAAATAAGCTAAACTTTTCATCACATCCCAAACAAACTCTAAATATATTGTCATTTTTCCTTGTGCAGGGACAGGGTCACAGTACCCCAATACAAGCCATTAATTCATCTTATGAATTCCAATTCTATGTGATTATTACCAAGCCATTAGATTAGGCTAATACTGCAAAGAACGAAGGACAAAATTATTAGAATTTCTGCTGCCTCTAGTGAAGTAAAAGTTAGGAGATTATTAAATGTTGGATTTGGTTTAGATCTAGTGCATCAGTGCACTGCACTCGGTCGTATGGTAACTCGTGTCCAAAAGTTGATATATGTCACATTCTCAACGGGTCTAGTGCCATTGGACATTGAACCTATGCCTGACCTTTAAATGTTAACCTTTCTTATTTTACTAATCAAAACTTCAATTTAAATATAAAATCTCGACAAAGTAGCAATTTAGCATCGTAGGTCTAAAAAATACAACAAATTGAGAAATGTGATATAGAAAAGCCTAATCAATTTGTTAGGTCATGCACACATAGTGACATAGATGACATGTTGACAAAGCAAAAAAAAAAAAAAAAACAATATAGAGACACAATAAAATTCATAGAGACACAATAAAATTCATAGAGTGGTCCATTTGTGAGGTAATAGGCTAGTTTAGAAATGTTGTGTAGAAGAAATAAAAATTAAAAAAAAATAAAGACTAAATAAGAGATAAAAAAAGTTTGGTAATCTATTTTTTCTACCATTTCTCATGTTTAATAGAGTGGCACTATTAAGACAATGATCATGATATTCTTTCTGTTGCTCGGTATATATATATATACACACACACACACCAATAAAGAATTTTTATTTTTCCTTTTCTCTATCAACTTTTTCTTCCACATCATCTTTTGCATTTTTTATTTATTTATAAAATTTAAGGTTTTTCATTTACATTATCTTGTCAAAATATCTTGTCAAATAGTTTTGACAGAGAGTATAGTGTTCTTTGAAATAGTTTATTTTGGGCAAATTAATTTTATGGGTTTGTTTAAATATGTGAATTTTTTTACGTGTCCATTTCCAGACACCTTATTTAGTTTTCTACTAAAGATATTTTTGCTGAAAGTGTGCTACAATATATATTTGTACTTTGAAAAAGTGAAGTTTTAATAAACTATACATAAAAGATAAAATGCAAAAAATTAGCTTAAAATTTATTCCCAAACATACAAATATGTGATGTTATAAATTTTTAATAATAATCCGTACAGTGTAAACGTTGAAAAAGAAAGAACTTTAAAATAAGTTGTACTTAAATTATTAAACTAGCTAATAATGATTAAACTAACAAACATGACTGAGTAAAACAAAAGGAAGTACTAAATTTGATTTGTTGTTACGCTGAATAATTTGATGTTATGGTTTCTTTAAACATAGCCCAGCCATCGGTAGACTGCAGGTCTAGTTGTTGGTACACAATCACCATGGGCAAATACTAAATTTAACATAATATACCAAATATGAGATGTGAATTTGCGGTTCAAGTGATAATTCAGTAGTAATAAAATCTTTTGCTACGCCTTGTGTATTTGGTTCCAACTTCACCCCCCTTCTCTTCTACTATTTTACCTAAAAAAATTGTTAGCGCAGGACTTTAGTACTGGAAATTTGCTTGATTACTGGGCGTCTAGGCCACACATATACCGTAAGAGCATATAGTATGTGAAAAATATGGGCCTTGTGTTATCATGGTCCACGAAATGAAGACAGAGATGCGTCTACACCCCGAAGAGCAGAAGATTTGCCCAACTCCATTTGGGCCTTTTAAACAAGGATGGGCCTCAGCAAATTGCTAGAAAAAGATGACACAGCCAACAATAAAATAAATAAATAAAAGTGATGTTACATCCATAATATTTTCACAACAAATTTTAAGTTGCAAACTATTATTAACCAATAAATAAAATACAACTAAACTCAACTCAATTTAAAAAAAAAAAAACTAATAGGGGTAATTTATAAGAAAAAAAAATATAAATAAAATATTGGTGAGTTTTGTGTGTGGATAATTTGATGTTTTAATAGAAGAGATGAGATTTGAATTCTAGACATCTTCTTTGAAAACATCAAGAGAGTATTAGGTGAGCTACAAAACTCTTGGCAAATGTTGGTATTTTATATGTGTAAATAAAAGTTTGAATAGTCAAGAATCTTGTAGTTTATCACAAAAAAAAAAAAAAAAAAAAAAGTAATGCTAGGACCACAGCTTTTGCCACAACTTGCTCATGTGGCAATGACAAGTTATGAGTGGTAGAGTTGTAGACCCGTTACTTTTACTGCACCACTCACGCTTTTGAATGTGAAGGAACCGATGTTAGAATTATGGTTAAAATTGTTTAAATTAACTGTTTAGTCAACATGACTTTTTTAGGTTATTGGAATTGGAGCAATGTCACCTTTTTCACATGGATCTATCACTGATATTACTTTTATTTATGCAAAAAGTCGTGAAAATTGTTGAGTGTTTATACTTTTTGAATTAATTATAGTATCAAAACGGTTGATTTTGAGTTCAAACCATGTCTCCAATCTACGTCTTGCATTGGGTCTTGCATGGGCTCTTGTGAAATATGTATACATTTGTGTTTGTATGTTTAGATGTTTGTGCAAAAAGTATGTATGTATGTGCGTGGAGTATTATGTGTAATTGCCTAATTGGGTGCATGTATGAAGATTATGAAGCTTGAATTGTATGGGCATGTGAAACTGTAGTTGGGATATTTGGGGGCAAGTAATTGAAGTTTATGGTCTTTTAAGTTTTAAAGGTTTTTTTGATTAGGCAATGTTGCACGAGTTATGCCTTGATAAATGTCATTTTTTTGTTAGTAAGTTAGACAGACGGCCAATGTGTTTTGAACCTATGAGTCTATGACTTTACACTATCGAACTATTCATTCTTATGGGATGAGGAAATGCCATCTGAGTCCAAGCTCACTGGCTTCAAGTCTTTAACATGTCGGTTTTGTTTCAAAGATTTATGTATTTATTTATTCGAGAAGAGTTGTACGTTGTATGTTACATTGTTTTCCTTATCATTGCCATTTTTTTTTTGGGTGGGGGGCTTTCCTTTTGAAACAATCTTTGGGATATAGTAATTCTTCAAGTGTGCTTTGTTCACCTGTTAGTACTATCTGGTAATTGATTGGCACTGAATATCATTTGTGGATTGGTGGTAATGAGTTTGCTTAGTGCTACTCTTTGATTTATAAAAAAATTTGTTTTGTTTTGTTTTGTTTTTTTTTTTTTTGTGGGATATTGCTGTGGCTTGTGTCGAAGTATGTCAAAGACTTAAACTGTGTCCTTTATTTTTGCCCCTAAGAACATTGCTGGTCACCCATTGGACCATGTGCATCTTTTCACTTTAAACTGTGTTTTTCTACAGGGTCATTCCAAATCGGCAGCACCAGCCTGGAGCATACAGTCTATATATATGTGGAACTCCTCAAGCGACATGCGCTGTCATTTGCATCTCAGATTCTCAAATCCATGGTCCAAATTATCATAAGTAAGGTTCAATTTTCTTTCTTCTTATTTTGTTGTGCAGAGATGACTTGATGATCTCTTGCTCGGTTTTATGGTCAAAACGTACTGTCACTGGGCTATTATAATGTTGCAATATCCAAAAATAATTTTGGCTTAAAAAATTCAACAAAGAAAATTAACGTTTCATGATGCAAGAGTGTTAAATTAGAAAGATTTTTGTGATTTGTCCTTCTAATGTTGTTACAGATTGCTAGTTTTCCAGTAAGATGACTTGCCTTATGCAGTAGTGGCAGTTTTCTAATGTCACGTACTATTAATATTTGTTTTTCATGAAAATCATGCTTCTTAAGAAAATACCAAGAAAGTATCAGGTGAGCTCCAAAATTCTTGGCAAATGTTAGTGTCTTATATGTGTAAATACAAGTTTGCAACATTACCTAATCAAAATAACCTTTAAAAGGCCATAAACTTCAATTTCTTGCCCCCAATTATCCCAACTTGTTTCACATGCCCATACAATTCAGGCTTCATAATCTTCATACGTGCACCCAGCAATTAGGCAATTACAAATAATACTCTACGCACATACATACATTTAGCACAAATATCTAAACATACGAACACAAATGCATACATATTTAACAAGAGCCCATGCAGGATCCAATGCAAGACGTAAAATGGAGACATGGTTTGAACTCAAAATCAACTACTTTGATACTATAATTAATTCAAAAAGTATAGATACTCAACATTTTTCACAACTTTTTGCATAAATAAAAGTAATGGATCCATGTGAAAAATGCAACATTGCTCTAATTCCAACAACCTAAAAAAGTCAAGTTGACTAAAAAGTTAACTTAAACCATTTTAACCATAATTTTAACATTTGTCCCTTCACATTCAAAAGCGTGAGTGGTGCAGTAAAGGTCCACAGCTCTATCACTCGTGACTTGCTATGTGAGCAAGTTGTAGCAAAAATTGTAGTCCTAGCATTACTTTCTTTTTTCTTTTTCTTTTTCTTTTTTTTTTTGTGTCAAACTACAAGATTCTTGGCTATACGAATTATGCCTTGATAAATCTCCTTTTTTTTTTAGCAAGTTTAACAAACAGCCAATGGGTTTTGAACCTATGAGTCTATAACTTTACACTCTATCCATTCTTATGGGAGGAGGAAATGCCATTTGAGTCCAAGCTCATTGGTTTCAAGTCTTTAACATATCAGTTTTATTTCAAAGATTTATGTATTTATTTGAGAAGAGTTGTACATGTATGTTAAATTGTTTCCCTTATCATTGCCATTTTTTTTTTTTTGGGTGGGGGCCTTTCCTTGTGAAACAATCTTTGGGATATAGTAATTCTTCAATTGTGCCTTGTTCACTTGTTAGAATCATCTGGTAATTGACTGGCATTGAATATCATTTGTGGATTGGTGGTAATGGAGTTTGCTTAGTGTTACTCTTTGATTTATAAAATTTTTTGTTTTTGTTTTCCTGGGATTTTGCTGTGGCTTATGTCATAGTACTGTGTCCTTTATTTTTGCCCCTAAGAACATTGCTGGTCACCCATTGGACTATGTGCATCTTTTCACTTTAAACCGTGTCTTTCTACAGGGTCATTCCAAATCGGCAGCGAGACGACTTGATAAGGGTGTAAATGAGCCGAACTTTGTCGAGTAATGAATGTTCAAGCTTAGCTCGATAGCAAAAGTAGAATGTTCAAGCTTAACTTAAGCTTGATACGAACCTACAAATAGTGTTCAAACTTGAGCTTGTTATAAAATATAAAAGCTTAAGCCTAAGCTCGGCTTGGTTCATTAGTCAAGCCAAGTTCGAGCTCTATATCAAGCTCAATATCATGTTTTTGAGCTTGAGATCCAACACAAGTATATTATCAAACTCATATCAAGTTTATTATCTAGCCTATTTGGTTTGGATGAGTGTTCTCAACTTATAATTAATTAAATTATTTAGAAGGATATGAGTTTATATGTCAAGCTCATATCAATTTTATTACCAAAATCATAAATAAGCTTATGCTTAACTTGTTTTGTTACTTTTGTATCGAGTCTTGGTGTTCATGAGTTTGTTTATGAACAATATTTTTTACTTAGGCTTGGCTCGTTTATTAAAAAAGTCTAAAACTAAAGCTTAAACTTGGTTTGTTTATAAACAAGCAAACATGAACGAGCTTTTTATCAAACCAAGCCCCGAGCTATTTATGAACGGTTTGGTTCGTTTACAACCCTATGACTTGATGATCTCTTGCTTAGTTTTATAGTCAAAATGTACTACCACTGGGCTTATTATAATGTTGCAATCTCCGAAAATAATGGTGGCTTAAAAGTTCAACAAAGAAAATTAATGTTTCATGATGCAGGAGTGTTAAATTAGAAAGACTTTTGTGATTTGTCCTTTTAATGTTGTTAGAGATTACTAGTTTGCCAGTCAGGTGACTTGCCTTATGTAGCAGTGGCAGTTTTCTAATGTGACGTACTACTAATATTTGTTTTTAATGAAAAACACGCTTCTTAAGAGGCCCGTTCTTCTCAGTTTTAAGCCATATCTATTTTGTTTGCAACTCTACTTTAGGTTGATGAATCATTATGTTTTTTAAAATTTTGTTTTGGGTTAATACGTATTGGCGTTGTATTTTTGAGTTTCTCATCAAAAGTAGTCTCTCTCCCTCTTACAACTTTGGTTTGATTTTAATTTTTTTTCAATTAATACTTAGTTATTTTGGAAGTAATAATTGAATTAGAATAAGAAATTTGAAACTTAAAACTTTACATGTAAAGAAAAATAGTTGCAAAGAAAAAAAGGAAACATATCAAATTGGTCCTGTTTGGTCTATCTGATCTACTTCAGTCCATTCGATCTACTTAGTTCACTTCAGTCCAATTTGGTCCAATTTAGCCTATTTTAATCTATTCAGTTCACATTTGTCCAATTCGGTATATTCGGTCCATTCTGTCCACTTCGGTCCATTTAGTCTAATTTAGTCCATTTCAGCTCACTTCGATCCATTTGGTCCAATTCAGTGCATTTACTTAAGAATGAAAAAAGACAAGTTTTGGTTGAGAGTACGAACGAAATTGGTAAATAACCATAAAATCTCAACTATATAGTTAGTTGTCAATAGTTTCAAACTATATTTTTTTCTAGCATTTCGAGTTTAAGAAACTCGATTTAGGGGCTATAAATCGAGTATTTAATGGTCGATTTTCATATTTTGATCGGGTCTGAGTTGACACTTTTTCCACGTGGCATCCACGTGGAAATCGAGTATCTGTGACTCGATTTCTAAGCCAATATATATACATCGTACCTGCTCCACCGAAAAAAAAAAAGAAATCAGAGCCAGAAAGAAAGAAAAAAAAAAAAAAAAACCGAATAAGAAGGAAAGAAGCCGAAACCAGAAGAAAAAAAAAAAAAAAAAAAAAACCCAGAAGCAGCCCCTGACCGGCGAGCCGCAGGCCGGCACCAGCCCCAGGTCGCACGGCGACCTGGGTCGCGGTCCAGGTCGCACGGCGACCCTGGTCGCACCGCGACCCAGGTCGCCGCGCGACCCTTGTCGCGCCGCGACCCAGGTCGTCGCGCGACCCAGATCTTCTATTTCTGGGTTTTTTTTTTTTTTTTTTTTTTTTTTTTTTTTTTTTTCTCTCTGATGAACACATGCATTTGAGCTTGATATTTTTCTGGGTTGTTTCTCTGTGATATTATTGTATTTCGGCGACCCAGGTCTTCTGTTTCTGGGTTTTTTTTTTTTTTTTTTTTTTTATGAACACATGCATTTGAGCTTGATCTTTTTCTGGATTGTTTGTCTGTGTTCTGATTGTATTTTTTTTTTTTTTTTTTTTTGGTATTTCATCTTGTACATGAGACTTGGAGAGTTCAAATTTTTTCAAATGTTTTTGGTTTGCAAATCGAGTTTCTAAGACTCGATTTGCAGGTGGTCTCCATGTGGAAAAATATGCCACATCATATCATAGAAATTGAGTATTTAAAACTCGATTTACAGGCAAAAATCGAGTCTCAGATACTCGAGATGCTACTATATAATATAGTTTGCAAACCGGATCTACTAACTAAATAGTTAGAAAAAAAAAATTAGTTAACTATTTTCCCCTGAGAGTACTATTAATTATTTGAGTAATTAATCGAAGCTGATTACTTTTTTAGAATTGTGCATTTATAAGCCATTTTCATAAATTTGGTTCCTTACAATTGAGAGTAAAACAAATTGATTTTTTCTAAAATAATATTACAATCACTAATATTCACTCTCTAAAACCTTTTAGTTCTTTATCCATAACGTCCAAGCATTAACTTCTCAATCACAAAAGGTCTTGGACAAGTGACCAAATCATCTATTGGAAACCAGCAATCTTAGACAATTATGCTCAGCAAAAAGCAAACTCTCATTTGTTATTCAACAACTTCCATTTCCCTTTTCCAATGTCATAAGATTGCACATCCACAACTTGCGAAAGCATTTAAGCTTGGTCAAATCATCACCGTAACACCAAAATAAATTAAATTACGATTCAACTAAAAAAACACTCAATTGAGAATATGCAATTAGTTGGCAAATTTTTGCTTTGAACAAAAATAAAAATACTCAACTAATATCCTAGTTGATACAATTATAGCAAATCTGTTACAATTGCAATGACTATCACCCTAACAAAGTCAAGTACACAATAGCCACTTAGTCAATTTTACATTCAAGTAACGGTAGAAATAAGCTAATGCTTCTCAGCGCATCAACTCAAGCATCACAAGCACAGAAGCTCACAAGACCTAACTCAGCAGCAACTAGCAACTCATCTCAGCAACCATCTCAACAGCACATATGTACCAGCATCCTTTCCATAATGATCCTAACAAACGAACAACTTGAATTTTAAATATAATAATTTCCATAATAACTCAACCAACCATGAACACATGCACACTCAACTAGACCTCATACCCATTCTTTGGGTATAATCATTTCCATAATAACAACCAAGCTAACACTCAAAAAAGAAGACTGAACTTATACCTTAGAGGAAGGTCTTAGAAAGACACTATCTCATAGAATCAATACCTTTGGCAAACTCGACAAAACAAAAACATCACATTCTTGCACCAATGACATTCAAATTTTATAGAGATCAAATTCAGAAATAAAGAGCAAGAACTCAACCTACCACAAACAAGATAATTATTACAAAGAAAATATAATTTTAGTACTAAGAAGCAAGTGGCCCCACAACTAGCATTCCCTTTACCTTCAAAAAATTGAATATGATTTTGCCTATATTGAACAAAAGAAGTCCTCTGTAAGGTTAAGGTTAAAATTAAACAAAAGAAAATGTAAAATCCAAAGGCCATCTCCAAGACTATTTTCAAATTGTCCAAATGGTAGAACTTTTAATTTATTGTACTACTTTTTAGAATCACAAGGGTCTTCTTTAGAACTCAGTTGCATTCCAAGTTTAATTTCATAGTATTCACCCAAAATTACATTCTCATGATTTTCACTTTAATTAATCATTGTCACCAGCTGAATCAAGAGCATTTTCTTAAAAATCCATTACTAGTCTAGCCTAATCATGAAAAATAGAATATTGTGAACGAACAACTTGAACACACAGAACTCATAATTTTATAATAACACAACCAGAGACTTAAACTAAGAAAAGACAAAGGAAGAGATAGATTGAATACCTTAGAGTAGACTCTTAGAAAGAGACTACTTATTGGAATGAATTCCTTCAGCAAACCCAACAGAATAGAAGCATCACGTCCCTGCACCAATACCAAATTCAAATAGATACAGATCAGTTTCAACACCCTGATGAGTTTTTTTCAACTCTTTGTTTCACAAAAGCTGGGATATATATCAGAACATATACAACATGTTTCAAGTTCTAGTATTTCTATCTTTATCCTTTCCACACTCAAATGTTCCTTTGCCCTTTTTAATTTTTTTTAATTAATTATTTTATTTTTTGTGATGAGTGAAAAACTCATAATTATTTGCAAAGAAATAAGAAGAAAATGAAAAAGAAGACGTGAAATAAGCACTGAAAAGAAACAGATAGAAAGGAAAAATTACCCCTTTGCGTCGTTGGGTGGCGGAATCGTTGGTGAGAAAGTGGCGCAGTTCCTCCAAACGGACGGTGACGCTAGTTTTCAGGGTTTTCAGAGGATACAAAGGCCGATCTCGTTGGATCGGTGATGCTCGACCGTGGCTGTGAGAACCCACGGCGGAGGTGGGGGTGGAAATGGAAGAGGCAGTTGCGCTTGGGCGAGAGAGGGGACGGAGGAGTAATCCACTTGATTTTGGGAATTAGAGAGAGAGTCTGGCAGTGGCAGGGGTTTGAAAAAATTTTAAGGTTTGATTTTGGGAATAAATTTGAAAGAGGATAAAGGAAAGTAGGAGGTGAGAGAGTAATAAGTGGCAGGCTTTGAAAACATTTCATGGGCCCCATGCTCTCTGTCATTTTTCACGAAAATGTCTTTCTTGAATAAAAGAGATAAGAGAAAGAGAACGGAGATACTTCTTGTCGATGTGGACCCCCCGACGTAGAAACAAAACAATAATAATAGCGATAAAAAAAAAAAAAAACAAAACAAAAAAAAAAAGAAAAAAAGAGCAGGAACAAAAAGGATGGATGAATCGACTCCACGTGGAAGTGGAATAGGATTCACTTGCCAATGGCGTTGACGTCTTGAAAGTTACAACTTACAACTACTGAAGATGGTCAAAGTTAGAATTTTATTTAAAAAAAAAAAAAAAAGGGGTCCACTCAGAAATATGAAAAGTTACAACTACAGAAAACTAAGGGTAGTTAGTTGGTCAAAGTTAGAATTTTATTTTGAAAAAAAAAAAAAGGGGGTCCACTCAGAAATATGATTTTGACGGGATGAAGCGTCATTTTGCGGAGAGATGATTGGTTCTGAGTGTTGAGCAGAAACATCAATCTGACGACGGGATGGGGCAGTAGCTGATTCCTCATTTAATATTGTCCAAATGTTCTCCACAATTTCTTCTATAAACTCCGACTCTAGACTGCAAATGCAAGCGAAACCACAATTAGTTTTTTTTTAAGAATAGAGTCAGTGATCAACTGATCATACAATAAGGAGGAAATGAGCTATATATGAAAAATGGAATGAAATGCCAAAAATCTAATTGCCTATTCATTGAAATTTATTTGATTTACAGTATTTCCAAGGCAAATTAGAGCCAACAACTTCCAAGTAACTACCAACCGATAAAGTTCAACATTATAATAACAACATAAAAATTTGGATGTTCACTAGAAATAGTAAAACATAAAACTAAAAATATATTGGTTTCGAATTGAAAAGGGTGTTGGCTACCACAGAATCGAGCAATTCCCATCATCCAAAAATATACACACACCCAAATATATATTATCTCAAAACCCAATTATTTAGATATTTAATATATTTAGATTTTCTTGCTAGTGTTGTTGTGTAAAAAAAAAATTAAATTATTTATTGTCCCATTATTATATTTTATAAAATAATTTTTATATTAAAATTTATAATACATACACGTATTAAAATTTCATCCTCAAATTATAGAAGAATCTTGATAAATCAAATAAAAAAATTCAAGATTATAATAACAATATGATGAAAACATGGATGTTTACTATAATTACTAAAACATCACACTAAAAAATATTGGCTTCTAATCGAAAAGGACGCCAGCTCCTATAAAACCGAGCACTCTCATCATCCAAACACATCTGCAATGGATTATGATTAGAAACAATGCGATCTAAATGGCGAATCCGACTAGGAGATCATAGATCTGCACCTAGAACAAAATCATCTTAAAGTTCACTGATTTGATTGATTAATCATGTGACAATCATTTCATAATAACCAAATCTTTATCAAAGGACCTCGGTTCTCCCATTATCACTCTATCCACATTTGTCTCTTCCTCAAACTCAAACAACAATTTATGCTTCCCTATATCACAGATCTGAAAGCCCTTTCGGGCTCTCCTTAAATGGTTTAAAATCCTCACTACCGAATCTAAATTTAATACCCTTCTACTTATGAAGCTACAAAATGCACATTAAGTTTTGTACTTAAACAAAACTAGTTGGCATTGGGTGCAAAAACACACATGAAAGTTTAACATAATATGATTTTTTTGTCTAAATATAAAATTTAATAATTATGATAATAATTAATATGCATTTATTATAATTGTAGTTGTATATGAAACTATAAATTCGATCATATAAAACAAATAATATAAAGAGCATACGGTCAATCATAATTTAAATTATTTTAGTTTTATATGTATATAATGGATTATAGATATTCATATTTTTCTAAATACTTTTATTTCTTACATAAACGAGAGCGTTTTTCTTTTTTAATTTAAAAATTATACGTAAAATAATGATTGAAAAATAGATAAAATAGGTTTTTATGCCTTGAGTTGTTAAATGCTAAAGTTTTTAAAAGCTTTGATGGGAATGCACATACCGAAACGGCTTCAAGTGGAATCCGGCCAAGTTTGCAGCGCTTGTCAAAGCAACCCTCCAACTGTTCACCTTGTCTCCAGAGCCATTCAATAGCGCCTCTGTGAAATTGCCCATCTGTTTTCGCACCTCGGATGGAGACACATTGTAGAAAATAGGGATCACCCTTTGATTGAACAACCTTTTGCATTCCATGATCTTAACTAGCTCATCTAGGCACCACTCCAAATTACCATAGTTTTTAGAGAACACCACAACTGCAATCCTTGATTTCTCAATTGCCTTCATTAGTTCAGTCCACATAAATCCCGATTTATACACATGAATCCCTTTATGGTCTAAAGCAACAAAGAGATGGCAGGTAAAACTTTTGTGGGTATCTTCCGCACTAAAACTAACAAAGACCTCATATTCATAGGTCAACGTTGGGGAGTTTTCTTGGCTCATGGAATAAGCCATGGTTCCAACACTAAGACCTAATTGAAGTGCGTTGCCCAAACTCAAGAAAAGCAAAGGAATGAGAACGGAAAAGGACGGAGCCATGGTTGAAAGTTGAAACACACAGAAGAGCAAAAGAGCAAAGAAGTAAGATGCAAGAACCAGTTGTTTCTTTTTTTTTTTTTTGTATTTCTCTCTCTCTCTCTCTCTCTTCTTCTTTTCCTTTTAGCTTTCCAAGTTCTCTCTTCCTTTCTTTTCTGTTTCTGCAAGAATGTAGTGTGAATTTTTTTTTGATGAATCAGAAATAAAAGAAAAAATGAATACAAGTTCTACAGCTCCGTGAAACTGTGCACCACACAAACAACACCAAACCACACAGCAGTACAGGACAGCAGATCCTCTCCTACACTGCACAACTAATACAAATAGCATCAATATTACATATCAGAGAAGAACTACACAGAAATTTATACAAAACCCAAAAATGCAAATCATCTTTGATTCTTGAAAACCTTAGAAGAGATGCTCCAATTCGCACATAAGACTTTGTTTTACAGTGAAAACTTCACATTGTTGTAAAACTTAATTCGAATTTAACATCCCACTTGATGGAGGTGACAATGGCACAGGGGCAGCTCCACATTGAAGCCGGGAAAAAAAATTATTATATATATATTAAAAATTATTATAAGAAAAATTTTGACCACCCTAAGTTTTTTTAAGCCCAACATAATTAAATTTTGCACAAAGTTGACAACAATTTTGGTTATAGACTAAGGCTACAACTCCACTTAATATTTTTTTATTAGATTATTAGATGTGAACTTTGACAAATCCACATTCTCTTTTGAAAACTTCACCTTGTCATCAATCGTATATTTAAATTTCAAGTTTTTACAGTCTAAAATTATACATAAAAAATAAGATTATGGAACGAATAGTAAATAACATTTTGTTGACATGAAATTTGATATGTGTTTTAAAACTATAAAAAACATGCAATTTAATAGTTAGATTTTGAAAATATATAGTAATGTTAATTTGTTTAGCAAAATTTGTAGTCTTAAGTTGCAACTAAGTTTGTAGCTAAATATTATCCTTAAAACTTTGGTCCCTTAACAATATATTAGGTTCTTACAAACAAAAAGAAAAGCACAAGAAATTTTTATTGAATCAAAATTTTGAAAGATATGTAGCTTGCAATATTGATAATGTGACTATCATGCAACAATATCAAAATACAAAAGCTCTGTAAAAAGAAATGGTAAGACTTTATATATTTGTGTGTGATTTTTTTTTTTTTTTTTGGTCAAAAGTTCTTCTAAAATATTTTAATTAGATTTTGTATAATTTAAGTTCATGACAAACATCATAGAAAAAAAAAAAAAGCTGAGGCAACTGCAATGACATCTTCAGATTTAACATGCTCTCCGTATACCCGAGCATTTCTTTGAAAGCTAAATATACTAACGCGGTTGCAATTATTTAGCAATATCACTTTTATGATGAGGGAAGATAACAGTAAATTGGCATGATAACACAAAAGGTTGTTTCTAGTTTTTCATCAACAGATCACAACTGATCAAAGACCCAAATCCGCAAACAATTAATCAGTCAAAACAACACAACCTAAACCAAAAATGAAGACCCAAATCCGCAAACAAACAATTACTCAGTCAAAAAAGAAACAGAAGCTTACCCAAAATCAAGACCCAAATCCGCAAGTCAACACAACGCCGATCTGCCTCGGGTCTGTGGCTGGGGTTTGAGGAGAAGAAAGTGATTTATGACTCTTTTTTTTAAGAACAAAAAGGCCGTGGAAGAAAATTCTCTCTTGGGTCTTTAACCGGGTTTAGGTTTTGGGTTTGGGTAAGAAGGAAATCAATTCTGTAGAGAAGAGGAAAAGAAAAGAGAAGACTATTTTTCTTTTTCCTTTGATTGGTTTGCCATACGGAAGGAAATGAAAAAAAAAAAATTATATATATATATGTATATATATGTTTTTTTACTTTTATGCCGATATAAATGTAAAAGATGCGTACAAAACTTATGGACAAATATGTAACTTTAAGTCATAATAAGGGAGCTCATTTTTTTAAATCGATTTTATCCCTTCAAATCTGCGAATTGCAAATATGCGGACCAGGGGAAAATGGTTTCTTTCATTTTATTTCTTCCATGGAAACCAAACACAAAAAATATTGCATTTTTTCTCATTTTCTCTTCATTTCCTCTCTCCTCCGGCCTTTCCAAACACAGTAAGTAATTTTTCTTCTTCTAGAATCTATTTGTTCAGCAACAATTGTTTTTTTAACCCAAAACTCACAGTATTGTACTTTTGGCCTTTGAAGACATGTGGGTGCAATTTGGTCTTTTTAAAGTTCCTTTTATTGACTTTGACATACACAGTATTAGGCCAAAATTGGAAACTAATTTCATTTTCCAAAAACAATATAATTAGTAGGCTACGTTTTCAAACTATATTACTTACTAACATCTCGAGCCTAAGAGGCTCGATTTTGGGCTTATAAATTGAGCCTTTGAGACTTGGTTTTCATATTTTGAGGGAGTCTGACCTGACCCTTTTTCCACGTGGAAATCGAGTCTTAATTTCCATATCGACCCTTAAATACTCGATTTATGTGTTCTAAGAGAGTTTAACCTGGCTGTTTTTCCACATGGAAATCAAGTCTTAGAGACTCGGTTTTTAATCTTTGGTCCACGACCTTCCACGTGGTTAGGGCAGCTACTGACCTTAGTCCTCAAATGTTTCAGTCTGGGGTCTCTCCGTTTTTTCCTCCAAAAAACCCAACAGCTCTCTCTCTCTCTCTCTCTCATACAAAACTCACCCTCATTACAAAACTTCAAATCAAAATCACTCTCCATATTTTCACATCCTCATGTTAGGTAAGGTTTCTCACTCTCTCTAGTTGTTAGTTACATATATATGTATTGTTAGGTTTTTTTATGGGTATGTATTTCATGACTATTTTTTTTTTTTTTTTTTTTCATGACAAACATCATAGAAAAAAAAAAAAGCTGAGGCAACTGCAATGACATCTTCAGATTTAACATGCTCTCCGTATACCCGAGCATTTCTTTGAAAGCTAAATATACTAACGCGGTTGCAATTATTTAGCAATATCACTTTTATGATGAGGGAAGATAACAGTAAATTGGCATGATAACACAAAAGGTTGTTTCTAGTTTTTCATCAACAGATCACAACTGATCAAAGACCCAAATCCGCAAACAATTAATCAGTCAAAACAACACAACCTAAACCAAAAATGAAGACCCAAATCCGCAAACAAACAATTACTCAGTCAAAAAAGAAACAGAAGCTTACCCAAAATCAAGACCCAAATCCGCAAGTCAACACAACGCCGATCTGCCTCGGGTCTGTGGCTGGGGTTTGAGGAGAAGAAAGTGATTTATGACTCTTTTTTTTAAGAACAAAAAGGCCGTGGAAGAAAATTCTCTCTTGGGTCTTTAACCGGGTTTAGGTTTTGGGTTTGGGTAAGAAGGAAATCAATTCTGTAGAGAAGAGGAAAAGAAAAGAGAAGACTATTTTTCTTTTTCCTTTGATTGGTTTGCCATACGGAAGGAAATGAAAAAAAAAAAATTATATATATATATGTATATATATGTTTTTTTACTTTTATGCCGATATAAATGTAAAAGATGCGTACAAAACTTATGGACAAATATGTAACTTTAAGTCATAATAAGGGAGCTCATTTTTTTAAATCGATTTTATCCCTTCAAATCTGCGAATTGCAAATATGCGGACCAGGGGAAAATGGTTTCTTTCATTTTATTTCTTCCATGGAAACCAAACACAAAAAATATTGCATTTTTTCTCATTTTCTCTTCATTTCCTCTCTCCTCCGGCCTTTCCAAACACAGTAAGTAATTTTTCTTCTTCTAGAATCTATTTGTTCAGCAACAATTGTTTTTTTAACCCAAAACTCACAGTATTGTACTTTTGGCCTTTGAAGACATGTGGGTGCAATTTGGTCTTTTTAAAGTTCCTTTTATTGACTTTGACATACACAGTATTAGGCCAAAATTGGAAACTAATTTCATTTTCCAAAAACAATATAATTAGTAGGCTACGTTTTCAAACTATATTACTTACTAACATCTCGAGCCTAAGAGGCTCGATTTTGGGCTTATAAATTGAGCCTTTGAGACTTGGTTTTCATATTTTGAGGGAGTCTGACCTGACCCTTTTTCCACGTGGAAATCGAGTCTTAATTTCCATATCGACCCTTAAATACTCGATTTATGTGTTCTAAGAGAGTTTAACCTGGCTGTTTTTCCACATGGAAATCAAGTCTTAGAGACTCGGTTTTTAATCTTTGGTCCACGACCTTCCACGTGGTTAGGGCAGCTACTGACCTTAGTCCTCAAATGTTTCAGTCTGGGGTCTCTCCGTTTTTTCCTCCAAAAAACCCAACAGCTCTCTCTCTCTCTCTCTCTCATACAAAACTCACCCTCATTACAAAACTTCAAATCAAAATCACTCTCCATATTTTCACATCCTCATGTTAGGTAAGGTTTCTCACTCTCTCTAGTTGTTAGTTACATATATATGTATTGTTAGGTTTTTTTATGGGTATGTATTTCATGACTATTTTTTTTTTTTTTTTTTGGTTTGATATTGTTCTTTATATTTTTGATAGAATGATTTGAAGGTTTGTAATGGGGTGAGTTGTGTGTTTAGTTTTTTTTTTTTGGTTTGAGTATGATTAATGATTTTTTTTTTTTTTTTAATTTTAGAAACAAATGATAATGATTGAGAGTGTTTGTATGTGATAGGGTGTAGATATATATTTGTATTGTTAGGCTTTTTATCATGACTACTTTTGTTGTTGTTTGGTTTAATATTTTTCTTTATTTTTTTGTTAGAATGAGTTGACATTTTGTAATGGGGGTGAGTTTTGTCTTTAGTTTTTTTTATTTGTTTGAGTACGAAATGATAATGATTGAGTGTGTTTGTATGTGATGTGGGGTGAGTATATACAAATGTGGGGTGTGTTTGTATATGCATATGATGTAAGAAGTTGTAATTTTTATACTTTGAGTAGATAAAATGGTTTTGTGGTTGATGTTAAATGAAAGGGATAAAATATGTCACTAACATATTACATTTGACTCTAATAGGTTCACAATTTCTGAAGAATATTGATATAAATGTATACCACGACGGACCCCTTCTCAATCTTGATGAGATTGTTGGATTCCCATTTAAAGGGTCGGGTATCGAATGCTATTACATGATGATACGTCGTAAGTTGAAGGCGTTATATGATTTGAAGATGAAAATAATGGAAGAATTGAATTTGAACCCTGCTTGTTATGATGTAAAGATTATTTACCATTACCCACAAGAAGTCCTTCATGAACGGATAAATTACGGGTATATAGCGATAAAAAAAGACAAACATGTAAAGATCATATTTAATAGGATTCATAAAATGCCTCAAGTAAATGCTGCTGAGTTGTACATAAGTTCGGAGCTGCTTGCAAAAGTTGATGCCGAGGAGGTGTTACAAACAACTACATCTTTACGATTTACAACCCTAAATGATGGATGCACTACAATGGGAGGCTATACAATGGGAGATTATACACTCTGTAAGGTTGAAATTTATCAACCATCTTGTTAGCTTTATTCCGTGCCAATTTGCTTGTAGTTTAGCACTTAGTAACCCTGTATTTAGGTGGGATTCATGTAAGGGTAATGTGTGAAGAGAGTGTGAAGAAAAGCTCAAAAATGTGCAAAGAAGCAGAGTTTCGCGGATAGGACTCGCGGCTGACTTGCGATTGGCAAATCACCAACTGCAAGCACCTGAGAAGCACATAGGGAAGCTGAAGGGTCCAGTTGTCGCACTACAGGACAAAAGTCTCAGGCTGGCCAGGCCATTACGTCGCGACTTGGACAAGCTGCGAGGTCAAGCCACCAACTTACCCTGTTTAGCAAAAACTGACTTTTCGTATTCCAAACACACACCACTATATATAGACCCTTATACCCACGAAATGTAGAGAGCTTCCAGAGAGAATTTTTTAGAGAAATCCTAGAGAAAAACAAGATTGATTCATCCACAATCTTTACTTTAGAGTCTCTAAAAATTCCTCTACTCTCTTCCTCTCCATTGATACATCCTTGAGAGGTCATTGACGAAATCCTTTTCTCACCACACCCACATCTGTGAGAAGGTTCATTTGGTGCTAAGGGAAGCAGTTTGGAAGGAACCAATATACATTGGTTGATGCCATGGTATAGTAGCGGAATCCGAGAAGCTAAAGAAGAAATAGGTTCGGCATAACCTCGTTGGAGCAAGAAACTTGGAGGGCTTAGGTACTTGGGTAGATTAGGCTTGGAGGGTCTTCTGCTGTTCATGTATCCCAACTACATTCTTTAGTGGATTATTTACCGCTTGGAGGGCGGCGGAGAGGTTTTACGCCGAAGACTTCGGTTTTCTCTTCGATAACACATCGTGTGTTGTTCGTGTGTTTGCATCTTTTTTCTCTTTATTTTTGCCTTATATTTATTACTGTAGATGTGTTTATATTTGGTTTAAATTGTTTATCAATTCTGTTATAAGCTTGTTATCATTTTCCACTCATACATTGTTTGATTTAAAGCTTGAATTGGTAATTTTGTAATTGGGGGTCTAAACGTTCAAGGATGTTTTAGACATATATTGAACTTTCAATTGGTATCAGAGTGGGTACACTCGCTGTGGTTTAAATACCTGAGTGTGATCCTTGACCCATTTTTGAGATGGATAGGTCTCAATCTTTAAATGTTCCACCATTTTTTGATGGTAATAATTATGCCTTTTGGAAAGTTAGAATGAGGGCATTTCTATGCTCTATTGATGACACCGTTTGGGATGTGGTTGAAGTCGGTTGGACTAGGTCGGAGGCTGCTAAATCTACTTGGGATAAGGCAGCTCTTGCGACAGCCAATGCTAATAGTAAAGCTTTAAATGCTATTTTCTGTGGTGTGTTTTCAGATGAATTCCACAGGATATCTCACATGATAGTGGCCAAGAAAGTTTGGGAGATTTTGGAGACAACTTATGAGGGGATTAAGAAGGTAAAGGATACTAAGCTTCAACTACTTACCACCAAATTTGAAGAGCTCAAGATGGGTGAGAATGAATCGTTTGATTCGTTCTCTGGGAAGCTCAACGAAATTGTCATTACTAAGCTCAATCTTGGTGAGAAGATTGAAGATACTAAAGTGGTGAGAAAAATCTTGAGGTCCTTGCCTGAAAGCTTTAGAGCAAAAGTCACAGCCATAGAAGAGAGTAAAGACTTGGATGAGATCAAAATTCAAGAGCTAATTGGGTCTCTCCAAACATATGAATTGGGACTGTCTTCCCACAAGATGAGTAAATCGCTTGCTCTCAAAACCATCATCGAAAGAATGGATGATCCTTCCGAAGAAGATGGAGTGGAGAAGGAAGTAGCATACCTTGCGAAAAACTTCTGCAAATTTCTGAAGATGAAGAATAGTGGAAAACCATTCAACAGAGGAAAATTTTCATCTTCAAGAGGTGATAGGAAAGAAGGGAAGGATGTTTAATTTCCTTCGGACATTGTGTGTTTTGAATACAATGGTCATGGACATCTCAAGAAGGAGTGTCCCAATTTCTTGAGAGGGAAAGGCAAGGCGTATGCCACAACGCTGAGTGACTTTCCACCTGTGTGTGATCCTCTAATCAGAGAATTCTATACAAATGCTATGATAAGGGAGGAGGAGTTAAGTTGTTGTGTGAAAAGAAAGGAATTTACCTTAGATGCTTCTAACATCGATAAGTTTCTAGGGCTTGAGGGTTTGGAGGATTATGAATTCACTAACTACAAGGACAGAATGCTCTCTCTGGACACTGTCTAGAAAAGAATTGGTGGGGTTAAAGAAAACAAATGTCTCAACACTTCTGATTTTTCTAAAGATATGAGGTATCTGACCACCATAATGATATACAATCTGTATCCTATAAGAAAGATGATTACACTGACAAATGCCAGAGCCATCTTTCTCATGGAACTTAAGGAGAAAACATTCATTGACATCAGTTCTCACATCTTTGACACTATAGTGGATGAAACTAGATCCATCTCAAGACCCAAGCTGATATTTCCTAGTCTTCTCATGAGGATTTTCAGAGAAAAAGATGTTGCAATGCCTCAGGATATCAGTCTTTTACCTCCTCTATCAGTCATAAACAAATTTACTCTCACAAGGATGCAAAGTCGTCTTCCAGGTGAAGAAGTGGAGGATGTTCAAGAAGAAGGGGATCCAATGGAGACTGAAGTAGAAGCTGCAGAACAATCAATCACACCCAGGAGCAGAAGAAAGAGGAGTAGAGCCTCAACTTCATCAGCTGTACCTCCATATGCATTTCAGATCATCCTGGAGAGGCTTGACACACTCAGAGAGGTTCAAAATCAACATACTGAAAGGATGACAGCAATGCAGGATTAAATAGATGTACTTTCAGCTAAATTTGACAGCATCCACACCAACCAGGAGTAGTGACCTTTTGGCCATTCCGGTCAAAAAGGGGAAGAATTTTTTTTTTTTGGGACTACACTTAAGGGGGAGTGATTATTTTGAGGGGGAGCTTAATGTGTTTTGTGTTTCACTGTGGTTTCAGTTTTTGCTAGACTAAAACTCTTAACTCTTGGATAGTTTTATTTCAGAAGTTAATCAGTATATAATATGATGTTTATTCAGTACTTTTTGTTTTGGTTTGTACCTGATACCTTTGTAGGTTTTAAGGTTTTTGTTTAAGGTTTGTACCCATATTGCTTTTGTAAGCTTTTAGGGTTTGGTTTTATGCACATTTGTAGGCCTTTGTAGTTTGTATCATGCTTTATGCAGCATTTGTGCTTTGTTAAATCAGTACTTCTAACTTAATGTTATGCAAACCTTTTTAAGTACTGTCACTCTTGTGCCCATGTAGGATTTTTCTTAGATGCACATACTTCATGTACTGTGCATTGGTTGAGGGTTGGTCATTCAAGTGATTTGCCTTGTGTTTGTCAACATGAATGTCCGGATGTTCATTCCAAGTGTGAATGAACATTGTGATCACTTGTATGAAGTGATTACCTGCTTTTGGTCTTGCCATGGTTTATTGCTTTACTTTATTGTGCTTGATCGCTTTGTGCTTACTCCATTTGCATTACAAGTTTTTTGCATACAATGAACTTATTGTGTTGTTGTGTTTCAAGAGTTACTTGTTCTTATGGTTCTAAAGTTTCACAGATTCTAGAGTTAGATGTGAGTGAGTTTTCCAACTGTTCCCAACTCACGCATTAAGTCTAGAGTTTGTTTTAGGGTTTTGTCACTGAATAGCCAAAGAGGGAGATTGTAAAATTGAAATTTATCAACCATCTTGTTGGCTTTATTCCGTGCCAATTTGCTTGTAATTTAGCACTTAGTAACCTTGTATTTAGGTAGAATTCATGTAAGGGTAGTGTGTGAAGAAAAGCTCAAGCATGTGCAAAGAAGCAGAGTTTCGCAGCTAGGATTCGCGGCTGACTCGCGACTGGCAAGTCACCAACTACAGGCATGTGAGAAGCACACAGGAAAGCTGAAGGATCACGCCAGCTGTTGCACTACAGGACAAAAGTCCCAGGCTGATCAGGCCGTTACGTTGCGACTTGAACTCGAGACTTGGACAAGCCGCGAGGTCAAGCCGCCAACTTACCCTGTTTGGCAAAAACTGACTCTTCGTATTCCAAACACACACCACTATATATAGACCCTTATACCCACGAAATGTAGAAAGCTTCCAAAGAGAATTTTTGAGAGAAACCCTAGAGAAAAACAAGATTGATTCATTCACAATCTTTATCTTAGAGTCTCTACAAATTCCTTTTCTCTCTTCCTCTCCATTGATACATCTTTGAGAGGTCATTGACCAAATCCTTTTCTTACCACACCCACATCTGTGAGAAAGTTCATTTGGTGCTAAGGGAAGCAGTTTGGAAGGAACCAATATACATTGGTTGATGCTATGGTATAGTAGCGAAATCCGGGAAGCTAAAGAAGAAATAGGTTCAACGTAACCTCGTTGGAGCAAGAAGCTTGGAGAACTTAGGTACTTGGGTAGATTAGGCTTGGAGGGTTTTCTGCTATTCATGTATCCCAACTACATTCTTTAGTGGATTATTTACTGCTTGGATGACAGTGGAGAGGTTTTACATCGAGGACTTCGGTTTCCTCTTCGATAACACATCGTGTGTTATCCGTGTGTTTGCATCTTCCTTCTCTTTATCATTGCCTTATATTTATTGCTGTGGATGTTTTTATATTTGGCTTAGATTGTTTATCGATTCTGTTATAAACTTGTTATCATTTTCCGCACATACATTGTTTGATTTTAAGCTTGAATTGGTAATTTTGTAATTGGGGGTCTAAACGTTCAAGGGTATTTTAGACACATATTAAACTTTCACACTCCCATCTCAAGATCATGCTGCCAATATTGGTGAAACATTCCAAACTCAAGAGACACATTTAGAGGAGGAAGACGAAGACGAAGATGAAGATCATGCTGTGAATGATGGTGAAAATCTTGATGATATAGATGAGTACGAAGAGAGAATTAAGTGAGGTGACTTTGATAGGGATGTGGATGACCATGAACTTGTTCCCAATTTTGTAAAGGAAAATATGGAGGATCATGATGAAGGTGATGCGGACGATGATATTAGCATCCAACATGATACAAATATGACCACTGCCTATACACCTCCTGCTGAGTTATTCTATGCAAATACTTGAGAAAATATGGTTGACCCTTCACGTCTTTAGATACCATTTATTTCTACTTAGGAAGATGGGATGCATTTTAGTAAAAGGTTGACTTTTGCAAATAAATAGGCAGTGAAGCATGCATTGAAAATATACGCATGCATTGAAAATATACGCAGCAAATGAGAATAGAAATTTTACAATCCAGAGGTCGACCAAATCCAAATTGTGCGCCGCATGCATTGACACCAACTACAAGTGGTACATTGGGGCATTCATGAAGGCTAAACTTAATGGTCTGTGGATAGTATCTTATGTGGGACTACACAGTTGTATACCCTTTGGATTGCAAAGAGAAGATAAAATGATGAATTCTAATTTTATTGCATCAGAAATTGTGGAAAAATTGTGACAAAATCACACTACTCGTATTGATGAGCTCTGGGAGATCATACATACTAAGTATGATAATAAACTTTCTTACTATAAGTTATGAGACACAAAACAAAAGGCAATTGCTAAGATATTTGGGGATTGGGAGGAGTCTTACCAAAGGTTGCAAAAGTTGTTGTTGGTATACTCAGATCAAGATTTGAGTACCCAGTACAACTATTACACCATACCTAGGGGCATAAATGGTACTACGTTACTGCGCTATGTATTTTGGGCATTCACTTTATGCATTGCTGCATTCAGATATTTCAGGTCAGTGATCAGTATTGATGAGACTCATTTGTATGGTAAATATCAAGGGGTGTTGTTGATTGCAATGGCAACTGATGCTAACCAAAAGGTTTTGCCTCTCGCCTTTACTATTGTGGACAAAGAGTCAAGGCCTAGTTGGGGGTGGTTTTTAGAGAGTCTTAGGATTTTGATAGGGCATGTGATACCTAACGAGGGCATTTGCATTATTTCTGACCAACATAAAGGTATCAAATGTGCCATTGCAGAGTGGCCTAAAGGTGATGATGAAAGCTTACAGGTATTTCACTGATATTGGCTTCGACATGTTGCTAGCAACTTTAACACACACTTTGATGACCCGACTCTAAAGGCATTGGCCTTGAAAGTTGGATATGCGACTCATGAAACTAAATTTGAGTTCATAATACAAACCATTAAGGATGCTGAGATTAATGCACTAAGGGGTGTAGAACCTGATGATCCCCCTATATTGCACGCTATATGCCATACACATATCTAATGAGTGAGGATCTGGACAAATGGATCCAATCACATGATGGTAGAAGATGTTACGGGGCAATAATAGCTAATATCTTTGAGTGCTTTAATGGGGTACTTAAAGGTGCCCGCAGTTTGCCCATTGTTGCAATGGTTGAGTTCACTTAGTGCAGACTTGTTGCATATTTCCACAATCAACATAAAGAAATTACTTCTGATCTCTCTCGAGGTAAGGTGTGGAGTGATTATGCAATGAGGATCTATACAAAAAATACGCAGAAAATTTCAGGACACATTCTAAGGAATTTTTATCATGAAACTAGTGTTTATCAAGTGGTTACCTCGTACAACGACCATAGAGGTAGAGGGGGAAACCAAAGTCATGAAGTGCACGTATTTGCTAGAACATGTGGTTGTGGAAAATGGCAAAACATTAAGATCTCTTGTTCACATGCAATTAAAGTTCTTCAAGGTTTGCACCTCAATGCGACCAACTATATTGACCCATGTTACCGTTTGGACAACGCCATTCATACATATGCACATCAATTTGTGGTGCCAAAGTCAGAGTCATTGTGGAGGGATGTTCGCGAACCATGGTGGGTGCCTGACCCATAGCTGTTGCGGGCCAAAGGTCGTCTTGTGAAGTCAAGAATAAGGAATGAAATGGATGGGGTATGACGAAAACGGGGAAGCCAGAGGTAAGATGATGACTTAAGGGAGATTCAATCGAGGTAGCGATGCCAAGTGTGTCATGAAGAGGGGCATAACTATAGAAGATGTCTCAATTCCCGTGGGGCTTCGACAAGCGGTAGTGCTACAAACTAGGCAAGTGCTATCGCTGTTTTTATATAATATGCTCAGAATTTCATTTGCTTTTTGTTCTTTGCATTTGGGAACTAACGATCGAATTTTAATATTTGTCAGACGAGCGAAGACTTGATTTTGGAATGGCATTGTGCATGGGAGTTGTGGTTATCTTCGGTATGGACAAGTGCTTGGCAACTATGTAGACTATGTTGTATCAATATGGACAAGTGCTAAGCGACTATGTAGACTATGTTTTATTGACCCAATTGTTATTTTGTTTATTACTGAATGTTGTTGTAATTGAATTATTCGCTATCCATTGTACTCGTTACATTAGTTGCGTTGTGCGGCTTTTGCCTATAATTGCCAGCAATGCTTTGGCAAGTTCAACCACAGGGGCCTTATTTGAAGCAATGATAGTTAGTAATGTTTTTTGTGCACCTCATGTATTGGTTAAATCTGTCTGGTCTATAGCTAGGAGGGCAACTATAATGCCCATGAACAATAACTGTTTTAATCCAGTTTTATTTGCATCTAATGTACTCTTCCTTTGACTGGTATCATATGCTTATATCTAGCTGTTTACAACTGCCCATGTGATGTGTTTTGGATCTAGTTTACTGCTACAGGGGAAGAAGAAAAAAAATTCTGGTTTACTGCTATAGGTGAGGGAAGAGGAAAAAAAAAATCACAGTGAAAATCGAGTCTTTGAAACTCGATTTCCATACAAATCAAGCTTCAAAGGCTCGATTTATTCTAGAATTATTTACTAAAAAGCCACTAAAATGTAAATCGACCTTCAGAGACTCGATTTTCACTAGGAATTTTTCCAGTATCAATTGGCCGTAAATAGTTTTGAACTCTCAGCCTGGCATACTTGCTACTGGTTACCTTGAATACTGACTAGAAATCGAGTTTCAAATACTCGAGTTCCACTGGAATTTTTTTTTTCCAATTTTAGACACCTATCTATTTTAAACTTCAATAATTTGAACTTCTGGAATTAAAAGTTTAGTTTAAAAATTTTTAAATTGTAAGATTTAAATCATAGGATTTAAAAATACAATTTATTAAAAATAAAACCAACCAAACTACCTAGACAGTTGGGACATGCATTTATTACCTGGCAGATCACACAAGCTTAGAGCATTCACATCAGCTCATTTAAAGTCTTCTAAAATACATATACAGTGCAAATTTTACACATTTTGAGTAAAAAAACACTCACATCAGTGGGTGTAAAAATATGTAAAGCTGGCCATATTTTTCCATGAGCTACAGTACCCGTGTAAATATACACGGGTACTGTAGCACATGTAAACATTAAAATAATACTATCAGTCCACACGGTACAGTATAAAAAACTTATTTTTCTTTTACGCTCTTTTTTTTCTCTCTCCTCTCACTGAGCACACCACGTAGGTCTCAGCTTCTCTCCCTGTTTCATTCCTCTCTTCCTCTCATCTTCTTTCTTCGTCTACTTCTACTCAGCTTTTGCTCATTCTCTATTGACAGACTCATCTTCTCTATTTGATCGGTTTGGGGGTTTTGCAAGGTGGATTAATTGATAGACTCATCTTTTCCATTGACAGACTTTGGGGCTAATTTCTCTAAAAAGGTATGGGTTTTTCTCATTGAGATTTTAGGGTTTTTTTGCTTTTTGGTTTTAAGCAAGATTCTTGGGAGTTTCTCTAAACTTTTTTTTTTTTAGGGTTTCTTGTTTCAAATTTTTTCTGGTTTGGGTTTTTTTTAGGGATTCTTCAGAGCACATCCGAATGTTTATTTTTGGAATTTATTAGTATTTCAGATTTTGTGTGTATTTATATTTGATTATTTTAGAGTTCAGGTAAGGATTAAATTTTGTCTTTTGATAGGGATTAGTTTCCCCGTGTGTAGGGAGTGTTTGAAGAATTTGAATTGATTGAACAGGGTATATAATTAGTTTCTCCCTTGTTTTGGGACTGATTAGTTTCTCCCCTGTTTTCGGACTGATTGAACAGGGTATATACTTTGTGTATATGTGTGCCGTGAGCCCTTGCATTCTGCACAAATCATTAGTACTTGTGTAGCAATGATACTTGCAGAAGTCTATTAAGTGGAGACATTATATCTTAACTATTGTTTGGTACTTCTTCTGTTTTATGTACACATTTATTTGCTGTTTGGGTGTTCGAGTTCCATAATTAGTGACTTCCAATGGGTATTGGATTGTTTTTGCAACCTACTCTGAGTAAGAATATCATGGAGAGAATTGCGGACATATCCCTTTGTTTTTGCAACCTACTCCATTTGCAACCTACCGTGAGCCCTTTTTTTTTTTTTTTTTAATAAGTAACTAGCAACCTATATCCCTTTGTTGAATTGTTTCATGTAATTTTGTAATGGGTCAATTGCCTAACTGATTTGGGAGTCCTTTAGTTGGGACCCAGATTAGTTCTTAAAGTTCACATTGTGGTCCTTGACTTAAAGACCTAGACAAACTTTACATTTGTCTCCATTGTTTAGCACCTAGTCGGTTTGGTTTAATTATTAGCTAATATTTTGGTTTTATGCAGATCTATTCTCAGATTTGTTTTTAGAATTTAATTTTGTTGCATGCATGTAGCTATTTTGGGGTCTACTTATGATGTTTTTGCTTGTTTGATTTAGGGGAAGGTGATAATAAAAGACTAACTACAAAAACCCATCCAACTGTACTGTACGTAAAAAGATATTCATCATCAAGAAAAATTAAATTGATAAAGCAACCCATTTATGTACATCACACAGTTATCCGAAATAAAAGAGAATTTCATAACCCATTAATTCCATGCTAGTTAGCTATTTTTTATTTTTGGTAATGCTGAGTGTTTTTACCGTGTGCTAATATTGTTTATTTAATGTGTGATGAATTTGTTTTGAGGAATGCCTTTTCTTTTTTGTTTTCAATTTTGTTGCTTATTAGTGCTGCTTCTGAATTACTTTGGTGTTTGTTAGGTGATGGACTCACAAAATCAAAATCCCTTCTTCCTTGACATTTTACAAGAAAATGAACAAGGTTTTGAGTCTCTTGACAGTAGCATTTTGATGTCCACTCCACATTCAGACGTGAATGTCTGTCAATCTCCACCCCAAGTTGAAATGGGACAATCTATACCCCCCATTGCAAAAAAGAGAACTACTAAGAGACGTCAACGGGGAATCAACTTCACTGTAGATGAAGACATTAAGCTAGTGTTGGCATGGCTCAATGTTAGCTTAGGTGCTGTGACATCAACGGATCAAAAACACGCAACATTTTGGGAGAGAATTTGGTCCACCTTCCACAATGACAAGAAATTTAACCGCACTAGAGATTCTTTAAATAGTCAGTGGCAAACAATTCAAAAGGAAACCAACAAGTTTTGTGGATGCTTGGCCCAAATTGAGAACCGGAATGAAAGTGGTAAAACTGAGCATGACAAGGTATTTCGATGAATAATCTAATATTTATTGTATATCAATACACTTTTAGTTTTATGATTCTCATTATTTACTTTTGTAGATTGAAGATGCAAAAGCTATGTATCTAGATAGTTGCAAAACTGCATTTCAATTGGAACATTGTTGGAGAATTTTGAGGAATGAAGCTAAGTGGTTGATTGTAAGAGAGAATTTGAAGGCCCGTAAAAGACAACCAGCCACACAATCTTCTCATCCTTTTGCAAGCTCAATAAATCTAGATGAAGATAATGATGAGACGAACACCAATGAAACCTTGGAGAGACCCATAGGCAAGAAGGCCGAAAAGGAGAAATTAAAGAAAAGAAAGAATTGTGATGACGTGGTCCCAATGCTTTCCTCCCAATTGGACGAAATCAAGGAAGAAAAGAGGAGAATGCATGAGGAGAAAAAGGAAAGTATGCGCATTGCATTAGAAGAACGAAGAGAGTTAATGTGCGTTGCATCCGAAGAACGAAAAGAGTTGATTCATATCAAGGAAGAGAAGAATGAAGTAGAAAAAAGGAAAATGGAAGATGAAATTATGATGAAAGATACAAGAACCATGGATCCTGAGCAAAAAGAATACATTCGTCTACGTCGCTTGGAAATCTTGGAGAGGTTAAGGTTTAAATATCCATCATAATTTGAATGTTATTATTGACAATATCTAATCAAGTAATTTTTTGTATAGTGCAAAGATACCTAGCACATAGTTGACATAGATGATTTTTTGTAGTATTTACTTGTGCAAGGGAACAGATGCAATGTTGTAAATTTTGTATTGTGCACGGACAATAGCACTTGATTATTGAATTTAATTTGTGATTATGTTCTTGTCATTCTATTTTGGGTGAAGCAATGTCTCTGTTGTGCAGTGGCTGTACTTGTTGATTTTTCTGCATAATTACTGATTTTTCTGCATAATTACAAGTGGCTGTACTTGTTGATTTTTCTGCATAATTATTTGTTTATGCAGAAACTATTTTGTTTTTCTGCATAATGTTATGGTGTCACTTTTGCAGCTGCATGCCTGCATTTGCTGCTGCTGCTGCTGCTTGTTTAGCTCTAGGCATAATGTTATTTTTCTGCAGAAACTGTTTTATTTTTCTGTATAATGATATTTTTCTGCATAAACTGTTTTATTTTACTGCTGAAACTGTTTTATTTTTCTGCATAATGATATATTTTTGCATAATGATGGTTATACACTTATACTGACCTATAAGGTTGACCCTCTGATTCTACTTCTGGCAGTTCATTCTCTGCAGCTTTGGTCATATTATTAACCCATTGTTCAGCCTGCATAATAGTAGATTGTATTTGTCATGCTCAAAAAAGTCATCTTGTACATAGGTTGGAGAATTGACAATAACAGCAAAGTGGAGAATGTATTGTACTTAGGACCTGTCCTGTGTACATAATTACCGGCCCTATTGTATCCATACTTTTGTGTTTATTCTATGGCCGTGAAAGATAACCCAAATACTCCATATGACCATTGGCTCTCTAGATAAGAAAAATATGCAGTATATTAGCCCACATAAACCTAATGGCTTTATTGACACCTAATGCATGCTGAACTCTAAATATAAGATATAACAATACTAATTACTTTGATTGTACTTTGTGTTAGTGTCTCTCATGCATTTTATAGCCTCTGGTTACCCATTAGGAGAAAGCACAAGTTATAAATAAATAAATAAAATGAAGACCTGATAAGAAACCACCTGATCAAGCAGAAAGCATAGAAGAGTTCTACAAGCCCAACATTTTAGGACTTCAAAAATGTAGTAATTACTACTTTGGCACAAAATTCCCACCAAATCAGTTTGAAGTAACCTCCTCCAACTCATTATATGACAAATAAATAGACTCTAAAAAAAAAAAAAAAAAATCAAATAAAATGTAGGAATTTTTTACAATAATAACAAATCAACTAAACCTAAGGAATGTACAACTATTACAAGTTAAATTATTGATTTGGTGGCCTATTTTTAGCTGTATTTGAATTTGGATTGGACTCATTAATAGTTGTATTTGAATTTGAATTAGACTTATTAAACATCTTATTATCAAAATTGATCCATTTAAAATGAAGATCATTTTTCTTATCTAAATAACCAAAAACAAACAAACACTGTGCGTGTTGATTCAAAGCTGAAAAATTGAGATAACTATGAGAATTTCAGGAGTTTAACCGGATTTAAATCAAAGCATGTGGTATTAGGACCAAGCAAAATAGCTGCTTAATTCTCTGTACAAGTAGTGGCATAATAAAATTCTTTTTATTTCTTCCTGTTTTACATTGACCTTGACTCTTTTTTCGTAATGAGCTCGGGGAGGCTAGAGTATACACTTTTGCTTGATAGAGCGCTTTTTTTTTTTTTGTGTGTGTGTGTGTGTGCATGTGCGTGTGTGTGGATAGGATTGATAGAGCTTCTATATATTGTTAAAATTAAAAACGTATATTTAAATATTGTTAAAAATTTTAACCATAAGTTATTTAGATTATAAGTTAAATAAACTAGTCGCAAACCCGTGCTATGCACTGGAACTACCTATTTGTGTAGCAGACTAAAATAATTTTTATAAAATCTTAACTTAATTATGAAACTATACCATCACATAAATTGCTCCAGTCTTTTATGTTTAAATTTGATAAAGAATCCATTGCTTGAATGTGCAATGCCCTGCAAAAAATTTGCTAGACGTTTTCAGATATTGTAAAAAAAAAAAAAAAAATCAGATATAAAAACTTCCAAAATGCCAAAAAATATTAAAAAATCAAAAGATTCACTATCTAGAAATTATTGAAACAAAACAAAATATATATGTGACTGCACAATAGAGAAACATAGGAGAAAGATGTGTTATTTTCAAAAGAACGATCTATCGTTATAACTATTGAAATCTGCCAAATTGTTTTAGATATTACCAAAAAAAAAACCGAAAAATATTTATGTTAAAACTTCCAAAATGACAAAAAAAATTAAAGAATCAAAATAGTCAACCTTCAAATTATAGAAACAACATAAAAAAATGTGACTATAGTGATACATTTAAAAGAAATAATTTATCACTATAGTTGTGGAAATCTGTCAAATAATTTCAATATTGCAAAATAATATCTCAAAAATTCATATGTTAAAACTTCTGAAATATCAACAAATATTATGAAATTTAACTGAAAACAATTAAATAAATGTTATAAGGCATCCTATAAAGGAAGAGACAATCTTATGCTGATGTAGCCTATAATAAGATTCACAAGTAATAGAGATAACAATGATTTATAACATGATCCCACAAAGAGCTTTTGAACCTTCCACTGCAAAGAGCTTTTGAGCCATTGTGTTTTCAGCTAATAAAATTAGTTTATTAGCTAAAAACAAAACCATACGCCGAACGCAAATTAGTTTATTAGCTTAAAACAAAACCATACGACAAATGCACCTTCAACTTATTTGTATTAATAAGAATCTTGAAATTAATGTTTGATATGTCAAAACTCAAAGAGTCCAGCAAAAGATGGATTTCAATAAGAGGAAGAACTACCCCTCCATAGCTTTGTATATTTTCCGTTGACAATACAATGTAGCTAAACAATAACTTAATAGAAAACGGCCATACATATAAATATAAGATATTGACTAATCTTTATAAAAAGATGTCAGCTCACTTCGTGGTGAGGGTCCTCAAACATCATCTTCTCCACAAATAGTTTTTGGGTTTTAGGTCTTCTACACAAGCAGTTCTTAAATAGGAGAGAGTAGAGGCGGTGGGAGAGTGTTATTTTATTTGGCTAGAAGTCTAATTTGCATTAGGGGTTATTTTTGTTATAGAATTTTAGTTGAAGTAGAATTTTCAAGCCTTTTTTTTTTTTTTTTAAGAACAATTTTCAAGCTCTTGAAACATATATCTAATAGAGTTTTACTTAAACCAAACTATTGTAACACTTGATAAGATAATTACACGTTGAAGAGAAATAATAAATGTATAAGATATAAAACCTAAAATAAAAAGAATCTAAAATAAAAAAGAAAAACAAAATAGTGATGATGTGGAAAATTGTGAGAGCTTTAGAGGTTTCAGTTTTATATATAACTAGTCGCTAACCCGTGCGATGCACGGGATAATCAGTTAAATAACTATTACAAATAGTTTTAAAAAAAAAAAACATGTTCTTCGAATACATATATATATATATATATATTAAAAAGACAGTTTTATATATGATCCTAATTAAGCACTTTAAGATTCATGATGCAAAAATTATTCTTGATAGTTAAAAACCAATCAAATTAGACCCAAATTCACAAACTCTAATCTCAATGCACAAACCGACTTCTCAATATCCCTTAAACTTTCAAATTGATAATCTCAGAGACCATTGTGATTCAATTAATCTCCTTTCTACTATATAAACCTATCTCACCATCAATACCAATCCCAATATCTAACATATAAATCTTAAAAAATTCAAACCCATAGCTCAATTTCCACTAAAATTTCAAATACACAATCTCAAAGAATCAAAATTTAAAATTCCTAATGAATTTCGAATTTATATCTAGAATTAAAAGGCTCACAGATCAATGCCTACAGAGAAACTATACACTAAAATCAAGTCTCTAAGTGGTAACCACATGAACCCAGATAAGAATTCACAAAATTAAATCCAAAAAAAAAAACTTAACAATACCTAACAACAATATTAGCAAAAGAACTGAATAGAAAATCAAAATATTACTTACGCAACAACAGTAATTCAGTCTAGGAATCAACAAAAAGAAGCAAAGCCAATGAACATTAAAAAAACAAATATTTAGAAAGAGAAAGAGAGAGGGAAAGATTAGATACATAATATTAAGAGCATCTCACCTGCGTAACTGGGCCTGCGACATTGGAGATTTTGTGATGGCTATGATGGGTAATGGCTCAGTCATGGGTGGGAGAGATGGTTATGGTAGACTATCAGGGATATAGAGAGAACGGCTTAGAAAGGCAGAGAGAACGGTAAATTTTAGACTTTTAGGGTTTTGATAATTGAGAGAGGCAAAGGCAAAGAGGCTTATCGGGAAAACAGAAGCAAAAAATTTAATTAGAAATATATATATATATATATATTAGCGTGAAGAGAGAGATAAGTATAAGGTTTCAAAAAAAAAAAAAAAAAAGGTAAGTATTATGTTTTGAAAATAGTGTTTTTAATTTAATTTTTTATTTTTGAAATATTGTGTTGTGCTGACGTGGAAAATTGTAGGAGTTTCAAAAGTTTCGGTTATATATATATATATATATACACACATATAGATAATAATAATAAATATAGATGATGATTTTTGTGATAAGTTGATGTAGGATAGAATTTACAATTTAATTTTTGTAATTATTTAATTTTGGTATTTTTATGCAAAAACCGTTATTTTAGGTCTAGGTGATTTATTTCCTTATTTTTAGGTTCTTTTAATATTTTTTAGGTCAAATTTGGTTCCTATTATGGTTAGGTATCAATTAGGGCTTATTTTAGAATATATTTTTTTGTCCATCAAGTTTTATGGAGCCCTTAAATAGGCCTCCAAGTTTGTATACGTTTTTCAATATTATTGATATTAATAAAAATTCAAACTTTTGTCTATTGTTTTTTTGGTGAATTCTATATAAGATATAAAACCTAAAATAAAAAGAATCTAAAATAAAAAGAAAAAGAAAATAGTGATGATGTGAAAAATTATAAGAGTTTCAGAGGTTTCGGTTATATATATATATATATATATATAGATGATAAGTTGAAAGCATTTATCTAATGGCATTGCTTTCAAGCCTTGGAAAAATGTTACACTCCAGCAAGCTCACCTCACTACACTCTTATGTCTTTTGCTGCAACATAATTAAATTTACAAAATTTTATAAATAAAAAAAGGAGTCGTCAACTACCATACGACTACACTGGCTCCCCTCCTTTCCTCACTTTCCGCTCACATCTCACAAAGTCAAAGCCGCTTGAAATGCTCTATTGTCAATCAACCTTAGTAGCCATAACCTGAAGCCTGTAGCATCCAAATACCTTAGTAGACATTACTGCAGCCTGTAGCATCCAAATACATACTTTTAGCCTTAAAACGGTAACCGAAGAAATAACAATACAAATAGATATAAAAGTTCTAATATCATATTACCATTGCTACTTCTGAATCTGTGTCCTGGCTAAGTCTGCTTAATGTGTCCATAACATTGACCTGACCAGAACAACCAATCAACAAATTGATAAGCAAAGCAAACTCACGGAGAAATACTGTTTGTCCTCAGCTTAAAAGAGATTCAAACAGCTTATCTGCACACATCATCGTTATATAATTTTCTTAAATTACAAGGGGATGAATACTCAGATTACATGCAAAATGCAGAAAGTAGACTTCCAAAACAGGTTTTCCTTGAATTTGGGTGGTCAAGTGAATTCAATTTTGTATAGATGAGTTTTGTTAATTTGCTTATCCAATACTTAGGACGCATTTCAAAAGCCATTTAAAGTCAATCCAGCTGAGACTGATTAGCAGGAATTTCTTCTTTTTCTTTCCTTTTAATTTTTTATTTTTTATACTTTGATTGTTGGGGGATGGGGGATTTGAACCAAAGACGTCTCTATTGGAAACACTAAAATGTGCCAGTTGAGCTACAAGGCACTTGGCATGAGCAGGCATTTCCAAACAAAGTGTAATCAGCAAGGGCTAGAAAGATAAATACCTTAGGGTTTGATATGCAAAGGAGACCAAGAGCCAAAGGAACAGCACGGCGAATATTCTGCTCTCCATACTGCAAAAGATGCTCTAATGAACGAATTGCCATCTCAAGCCCCTTTGTCTTCAGCCATTGCAACCATAGCAATTCCAAGCACAGCAAGACCCTGGCGAGTTTCACCTTTGTCTAGATGTTGTGAACAATGACCCAGAAATTGCACCAACCTACACAGAGAAAAGTATCAGCTACTATGGACAAGTAAAAGAAATTATATAATTTACTACCAAAAAAACAAATAAAAGTAATCTACACATACTGCCCAATTATTGTGAACCCACGACCAAAAGCTCCACCCATTTTGAGGAAAAGCCTTTTGAAACAAAGCTCATTGGCAATGGACTATAAAAATTTACAAATGGTATCATTAAATTGCCTTTAAAAGAATACCTTAAGAACATTCCCTGTTCCAGCAAGGTTTTGTCTAGCCGAATCAACAGTTGCAGCAGCACTAGCCTGGCCATCAAGCAAGTGTGCCTGTAAAAACGCAAGATAAAGCAAATTAGTCAATATGACACAAATTTTACTTTCCTTTTTTTATTATCTCCACGTGGGGTAATTAATGTACTTAGTATAAAAACTTTAAGTTACAAAATCACAAACATTGTTGACCAAACAATTCAATGATTATGATTTTTACCTTACTAGTCATATAGGCTACCAGCCCAAGGAATTGTGAGAAAAGGCTTAAGGTGGAGAGTTGGTAATGGGGAAAGTATTCAGATATGGCAGGACAGCTGGCTACCCTCTCCAACAACATACAAAGTATCAACTCCTGTGAACCTCCTACAAAGTGATGCAAAGGTGAGTTTACTCATCAATGCTGAAAAGGGGGAATGGGATGTGGATTTGGTGAATCAGATGTTCTTTGCTCATGATGCTGGGGCTATTCTAAGCACACCGCTTAGCAACCGTCTCCCTCCAAACAAGATTATTTGGGCTGCCAACAAGAATGGAAGATTCTCTGTTAGAAGCGCTTACAGACTAGCAATGGAGGAGTTTTGGAAGGGAAGAAATGGTGTTTGCTCAGACTGCTCTACAATGAAACAAGTATGGAAAAGAATCTGGGGATTGGAGACTCCAAATAAAATCCGGACCTTCTTTTGGAAAGCCTGCCATAATATACTAGCCACTAAAGAAAACTTACTGAAGAGGCACATCACTACCGATGACAAATGCGAAGAATGTGGTAAGGAGTCTGAATCCATCTGCCACCTATTTTGGTTTTGTGATAAAGCAAAGGAAGTTTGGGCAAACACTAAGCTTGTTTTCCCTTTCCAAATAGGCCGAACATGGGATTTTGTGGATGTGGTTTGGCAGATTGTTAGAAGTGATTCAGCCTCTCCCAATCTATTGGAAAAGGTTGCTGCAATTTGCTGGGGCATTTGGAAGAATAGGTGTGAGGTGCAGCATGGGGGTATCATCGTTCAAGTAGTGACATTGCACGCAGGTCTCTTGTCTTTCTGGAGGAATTTCAAGTGGCAAACGAACAATCTGCCCCCTCCATTGTTAAAGAAAACATTAAGTGGTCCCCCCCGGCTGTAGGCCGATACAAATTAAACGTTGGTGGGGCAATATTCTCCCAAAGCAAAGCAACAGGTCTGGGTATGGTCATTTGTGATGATGCGGGGCTGGTTGTGGCTGCCATGAGCAAGAAGATTTCATTTCCGTTGGGCCCTTTAGAAGCTGAAGCGAAAGCTATGGAAGCTGCTATACAATTTGCTTTTGATATTGGGATCAGAGAAGTTACTTTTGAGACTGACTCACTTCTCCTATACAATGCCCTTCAAGGGAACAATGCAGCTGCCTCCTCCATAGAAAATGTTGTTTCTGGTATTCTCTCTCAAATTCAGAATTTTAGATTTGCAGATTTCTCTCATATCAAACGGCTTGGCAACTTGCTCAGCATGCTAAACATGTTGAAGATTTTGAGACTTGGCTGGAGGAAACTCCTAGCCTTATTGAGCTCCAATGCGCTTAAGATGTAATCAACTTGTATTCTGTGTTTAGTTAATGAAATTTCCAGATTTCCTATCAAAAAAAAAAAAAACACACACACATGCAAATCAATATATTGGCAGCAAAGTATTCCTAGACTACTCCATAAAAAATTTGGAAGCATCGTAATTAGACGAAATAAATCACTATACGCATAGTAGACCCACCAAATATGTGATAAGGAACCGAGAAGAATTCATTGTTAATCAACCCACTAGGGATGTTCACCAAACCGCATAAACCGCACAAACCGTAAAAATCGCACTAAAACCACCCGCAAAATGGCATAACCGCACCGCAAGTAATATTGTACCGCACTGCACCACATCGCATGGTGCAATACAATTTGAAGTTTTATAATAAGAAAACTACACAAACCGCACCGCACCGCACCACACCCTCTCTATATATTAATATATTTAATTATTTTTAATATTAAATATATTATTAATAGTTTAATAACCCTAGTTTTCAAAAAAAAAAAAATAATATATATATATATATAGTTTGATAATCCTAGCAAGTGATGATTAGGAAAGCCAACCCAAAATAAAGAAAAAACTAGCTCAATAGTTTAAAACTTGAACCAAAATAAAGGGAAAAATTAGTTTTGGGTTGGGTAGAAAATACCCAAAATTTGAAAAATATACCAACTTTAAATCATTCAAACCGCATTTTATACACCGCACCGCATATGTGACTGCAAAAATGAGGTGCGGTGTGATTATGGTTTTGACTAAACTTTAAACCGCACTGCACCACACCGCACTGCAAAATGCGGTGTTAAAAATGGCCCAAAACTACACCGCGAACACCCCTACAATCCACAGTAAATTGAAAATAGTGACATCAAAAGTAGTACATAACGCCCACCAAATAGCATCTCCATAAAGCTTCCAAGTTTCTGCAGGAAGCATATATCAAAAAGGTAATAAGATTAACATGGTTAACACATTATTCCCTTTTTTCAAATGCAATTCCAGAAGCATAAAACATTAATGACTATAATTTTAGATATCACATTTACTTCAGGTATTTAAGTAAGAAAAATCACCACATAAGTAGTGATCATCAATGTCATCCATTTAAAAAAATGGTTCAGCAGCATATTCTTTTTCTGGTGTTCCTCTCAAACAAAAGACATCAAAGCCATCATCTCTGTGCTGCTTATTAATACCCATATGCATGTTATTGCTATTATTACGTAACCTCCTACTAATTGTAGTAAAAACAATACTATTGACTGCCATAAAAAATGTGGAGATCAGTCGTAATGATAGTTTTGTGGTTGCTATGACTGTCATAGTTGGGGTTCTAGCACTATTAATGATGCTTCTGAATCAAATAATGACATATATACTCAATAACCTCATTACCTATAAAAAGAATGCCTATTATTTTTGTACCAGCCTCCAGTAATCAACTATTTGTGATAAGGAAAAATTGTAAGTTTATAACACACAAGATATCATGACTAACTTTCCTTTTTACTAAAGTAGGAACCTAAATCACATCAGTAGCTTCTTCTGAAAGAACACCTGTTTAAACTCTTAAAAAAAACATACCTGTGTACTAAGCTTACTTTCACGAGCTAAGAGAACTAATGCTCCCAGCAACAAGCATATTCCATGACCCCAATCCCCGAACATCACAGCAAAAAGAAATGGAAATGTAATAACAGTGTAAACTGCAGGATTTGCTTCTTGATATCCTGCAACACTGCAAAAAAATTGCTTTATTAGTTCTCTGAACAGAAAGGAAAAGGCCTGTCCAATATTAAATGATAGAGGCACACTCCAACCCTTTTTACCAAATCAAACTTAGATCAAAGTAAATTTTGATCAACAAAGCACTAAAATTAAATCTTCAGCAAATATAAACAAATCCAGAAACATAATCTGATTCCACCTACCAATTCAATCTCAAAAAACAATAAAGTTTCGATCTTTTTTAACAGTTCTATTAGAAATTCAATACAGAAACCAAAATAGAAAAAAAACGAACTGAAACCAAAGTTTCTTTGATTTTTCCCACTGTTTCTCAGCAACCAAACGATGAAACACACTTTGCATTTTGCATAAAGGGACTCACCTTCTTTTTTTGTTTTCATAGACCGCGTACATTGAAGGAACTCAAAGCTCTGTGATAAGCGTTTGATACAATCTCTGTACACCTCGCTGTGGCTTTATCAAATCTTTTGACAAAGCTGATGAATGTGAAATAGTGGAGACTGAGTGAGAGTGGAGAGGATGAATGATAGATTAGAGAGGGTGACAGGGTGTTTGTGTGAGTGTGGAGAGGGTGACTAAGAGAGGCGTGAGAGTGGGTCGGTGAGTGAGAGAGTGAGAGGGTGAGTGAGAGTCTGCTCTGGTCTGTGTGAGAGTGAGAGGGTGAGTGAGAGTGGAGAGGCATTAAATTTTGAAAAAACCTTATTAGAAATCGAGTCTTAGAGACTCGGTTTGCAGGTGGCTTCCATGTGGATCAGCCACGACACATACAGTTTGCCACGTCACACACAAATCGATGCTTAAAGGGTCGACTTATAAATCGAGCCTCTAAGACTTGATTTCCATGTGGACGCCAAGTGGAAAAAACGCTACATCAAATCTGATCCAAACATGAAAACCGAGTCTTAAAGGCTCGATTTATAGGCCCAAAATCAAGTCTTTGAAACTTGAGATGTTAGTAAATTATATACTTTTGAAACCATGTCTACTAACTATATAGTTTGGAAAATGGGGCTAATTCCCAATTTTGGCCCCCAATATCAGACACAACTCACACAAGTAAACAAAACTAAACAGACCGTGAGAGAGAAGAAGAAAAAGGGTGTCCGTCCATTTTTAGCTCTCTCTGTGTGAGAGAAAAAGAAGAAGAAGAAGAAGAAGAGCTTTTATTAGAGAAGGTCAAGGCTTAGATTGGTGTGCTGAAGGAGTTGTACTATGTGAATGTCATGGGCAGTACTTCAGGTGAGTGAGACCTTCTTATTATTATTATTATAGGAAGTTCATTTCTATGTCTTAATATCTATATTTAGTTTGGTTTAGAGTTTGGCATATGTCTTTGTTGTTTTAATTGTAAAATGTTTTGTGTTTGGTGCTGGAGGAATGAGACAGACAATGCTTTCTTTAATTGAAGAACCTAAGACATAGCAACCCAAATTTTTTTTGCCTTTTTTATTTTATAGTTAATAAAACTCAACTGGTTTGGGGTCCAAAATAAATTTGGCTATCACACTGAAAGAAACATGAATACGCAATACCAATAACTTCACCCACATTTTCTCTCTTTGCCTGTTTTTAGTTTTATTTATGATACATTCATGATTCATAATTTTGTGATGACTGATGAAAGGACCTTCAACTTATTGCCCAAAGAACATGAATCTGCCTCATCTGCAAAGGATGATAATGAATTTGCACTTGTTTTGAGGGGTCCAAATCATTTTGTAGCTCCATCCCTGTTTTGAGTAGATGAAATTATTATGTTGCATACTTGTTTGACATGAATATGTTGCCAATTTGAGAAGTCCATATTGCAGAGGAACTGGTTAAGGGAATATATATATATATATATATTTTTTTTTTGCAATAATTTAGTGAATTATAAATATATTACTTGTTCCCTGCTATGTTTTCTGTACGCTTGTTAGATGTGTCTGATACAAATCCAACAAAAATATTTCTGTAGCAGTTCAATTGGAAAACACAATTTTGGTTTTATTCTATGTTTTGTGTATCAATTTTCTACTTGCTGCTTATAGATGACTTTTGAAATTCTGTGCTTGTGATGAAATGTGGGTTATTTTTTTTTCCTTTTAATTTTGTTATACTGCTGATACTTGCATCATCCTCACGTGAAGATATTGTGATGATGGGTAATAAAATTTTGCATGAAATCAATTGCTTGCATTTGGTGCTTGTTTGAACTTTGAAGTACTCAGTTCACCATTGATTCCTTTTCCGTTTTCTTTATGCATGACCCGATTTCACAAATTTGATTAATCAGAGTAATCACTAGGACAACTATGATGTGATTGATAAGTTTTTGTTTTTATTTTTATTCTTTTGGCTAAAATCATACTATGAATTTTTCTCCGGGAGAGGAGGTTTAAAAGTGTCGAGAAAAAGTGAAAAAGTAATGGATTCAATGATTGTGGAATGAAATGGTATGATTAGATATTTATTGGATGCTCAATCATTATTATAAAACTGTCAGAAGCTAATAGTCAAGGGCAATCTAGCTCAAATAAATAGAATATTGGCCTTAATGCTATATTTAAGCCCTACTTCCTCCTAAGGTACTAATGGTGTTGGTTGGAGAGCTGCTGATTCTCTCATGTGCATAGATCATATAATACAGTCTTGATTCTTTAAAAATATATATATAAGCAAGAATTATGATACGGTCAATGGTTTTACTAGATATGTCTAACAAAATGTACTTAAGACCTCTTGATTTGTAATTTTGTTTATAAGCAAGAATTGGGAACTCCTTTCTCCTTTCCAGAATATGGCTTTCCCTTGTCCTACTATAGTTTGAGTTCAACAGAATTTGATGTAATGCAGTCTTTTCTCTCTAGAGCTAATTCAGATTTTTATCACATTTTTCCAGGATGAAATGGATGTTGTAAGAAGTCTTGATCTCTTATACAGAAGGGTTGAGGTATGCATTATTGTTCATCTATAAGTTCCTGCCATAAAGTTGGTAGTTTAAATATGCAGATGGGTTTCAACTTTTAAAACCAAATGCTGAACTTTATTGAATTTTGTCTGAAATTGTGCTGATTTTTAGTGGAATTCCTTACATATTTATTCTAGCCTAGCACATCTCGCATCATAATTACACCTTTAGGCCCTTTCTTTTCATTTTCTGGTTTCCTTTCTCGTTTACCTTCCCTGGGAGAAAAAAGAATTATAAAACTTATATTTTACTTAATATTTTAGACTGAGATTTTGAAAATGAAGGCTACTTCTGCCTTGAGACTGCTTAATGATCTTTTCTGGTTGGAATTTATATGTTGCATAAATTTGAAAAGAGAGAAAAAAAATTATCCAAATTGAAGCCATTGTAATATCTCAATTAAACTTGCCTAGGCATTGGAAAATTTATTGGTTTTCAAATTAAAATTTTTTATAGTTTAGTAATCTATTCATGTACCATATATTGTATAACTAATGCTTGAATTATGAATGGAGAATAAGCAAGAAACCTGATTACTTATTAAGCAAAGGAAAATGATGAGAATTGATAACATTGGCTATTTGGAAAGAACTTTAGTACAACAGAAGTTATGCTTTGATTTTTAGAACACTTCTTCAGTGGTAATTAGGAATGCTGGACAATTGAAAATGAGTTTGCAAACCTCTGTTGATTCTTTAATGGGAAGTGCCTTTGTTAACCTTCTAGAAGGTGCAGAATTGTCAACGAATTTTGTTGTTCCTGTCGATTTTATACTAAACTACCAAGTGAATCTTTTCATAATTCTTTCACTAGAATGGTTCATATTCCATTGTGCCTAAAATAAATCTATATATATATATATATATATATAAGTTAAAGCGTAGCATTTATTATTGTTGCACTTCTACTGCTACACTTCTTTTTTTCAATAATTTTTTGTTTGCTCTTTTAAATCAGCTCAAAGGGCTTATATTCTACTTTCCTTGCTTTTTACTATCTTCCTGGCAAATTTGGTTATTTGGTTAGAGCTCCTCCCTTATATTACAGTTGGGTCTTGATTTTTGTCTTCATGGTATTCTTGTGAGGCTTCTTATATTCTGGTTTGTTTGTTTGTTTTGTTTTTTCTTTTTCCTTTTTCTTTCAGCTAGAACATGCGACATTTGATTGTTGAGAAAAAGTGAAAAATTAATGGATTCAATGATTGTGGAATGAAATGGTATGATTAGTGTTGGGAATTCAAACCGAAATTCCAACCTGTGAGAAACAAAAAAATAGAGAAAACACATGTCAAAGAAAACAATCACACGCACAAGACAGTATTTATGTGGTTCGGCAATTTGCCTTCGTCCACGGAGTTGCAGGGATTTCTCTATTATCAGGGAAAAATACAAAGTGCGGCTATAATGTTTTTCTCTCTCTCTAAAAACACAACAACAATCAACAAACCCTAATCACAAAAGTGGCTTTTATATCCTGCGCACAGGATTACAATGGGCTACAAAACAGGCCAAAAATAAACTAGACTCCACAAAGCCCAAGAAATCTCCCACTTGGAGACTAGTTCAATCACCAACATAAGCTGCTATCCTCCAAAAGCAATCCCTCATTTCTGCAACTCATCCTCCTGTCCTCAAGCTAGAAGGTCAACTGAAGCTACACATAGCTTTAGCTTCTCAACAGTGACACCCTTAGTCAACATGTCTATCGGGTTCTTAGATCCACATATCTTCTCAAGTATTACCAGTTTATCTTTAACAAAGTATTGGATAAAATGGTATTTTGTTTGTATATATTTCGACTTTGAATTTTAGCAAGAAAAATTGCACTCTGACTGTCACTGTATAGAATGCCCATCTTCTGCTTCTTACGCAATTCATCTAAGAAACCATGTAGCCAAATCATCTCATTTTCAGTTTCAGTTGCTGCAACATATTCAGCTTCTATAGTAGACAAAGTAACAATCTTTTACAGATTTGAAACTCATGATATAGTTGTACCACCCAGAGTAAATACAAACCTAGTAGTACTCTTTCTACTATCAATATCGCCAACAAAATCAACATTTACATAAACATGCAATTTCAAACTTGCACTTGTGAAGCAAAGACATGTATCTGCTGAACCCTTCAGATATCTCAGAATTCACTTGACTACCTCCAAATGCTGCTTTCCAAGTCTACTCATGAATCTGCTCACAACTCCCACTGCATGTGCAATGTCTGGCCTTGTATACATCATAGCATACATCAAACTGCCAATAGCTGAGGCATAGGGCACCTTGCTTATATGGTCACTTTCTTCTTCTGTCTTCGGTGAATGTTCTTTGCTTAATTTGAAATGACTACCTAAGGGTGTGCTCACTGGTTTAGCTTCATTCATGTTGAACCTGCTGAGAACTTTCTTCACATATTCTGACTGTGAAAGTTTCAATGTACCATTAGCCTTCTCTCTAATGATTCTCATACCAAGGATTTGCTTTGCAGCTCCCAAATTCTTCATTGTAAACTATTTTGACAATTGCTTCTTCAAATTATTAATCTCCTTAATGCAAGACCCTGCAATAAGCATATCATCCACACATAATAGTAATATGATGTAAAAATTGTCAAAAAACTTAACACAGCAACAGTGATCAGTTTCACATCTCTTGAACCCAATTCTATGCATAAAGCTGTCAAATTTCTTGCACCACTGTCTAGGAGCTTGTTTTAGGCCATACAAGCTCTTTCTCAATTTGCAGACTAGATTCTCTTGTCCCTGAACAATGAACCCTTCTGGCTGAATCATGTAAAGATCTTCCTCCAAGTCACCATAAAGGAACGTCATCTTCACATCTAATTACTCAAGATGTAAGTTTTTTGCAGCCACCATTCCTAGCACCAGTCTAATTGTTGACATCTTCACAACTGGAGAAAATATCTCTATGTAGTCAATGCCCTCCTTCTACTGAAACCCTTTAACAACCAATTTGGCCTTGTAACGTTTGCTACCATCATGCTCATTCTTTATTCTGTGTACCCACTTGTTGTGCAATGCCTTCTTTCCTACCGGTAATTCAGTCAGTTCACATATCTGATTCCCCAACAAGGAATCCATCTCATCCTTCATGGCTAACTCCCACTTGCTTGAATTCTCATCTTGCAAAGCTTCATCATAACACTCTGACTCACCACCATCAATCAACAGGAGATAATTTAAAGCGGGTGAATAACGTTGTAGAGCTCTAATGTTCCTGGAAGATCTGCGGACTTCAACTACAGGTGTACTATGATCTACCTATGAATCTACATTCTCCTTATCTTCTTCACCCCTTTTCTGGACAGTACTTTCAGTCAATCCATCTAAGTTAACAAACTCAGATTTCTTTTGATCTATCTCTGTAACATCTGACACTACAGTTGACCTGTCCTTGTACATAATCTGTTCATTAAATATCACATTTCTACTTCTGATGATTTTCCTGTTCTGTTCATCCCAAAACCTATAGCCAAATTTCTCATCACCATAGTCAATGAAAAAACATATTTTAGACTTTGCATCAAGTTTACTACGAGCATCAAAATCAATATGAACATAAAAAACACAACAAAAAACTTTTAAATGTGAAAACTTTACCTCTTTACCGCTCCAAACCTCCTCAGGAAGTCTGAACTCCATGGGAACTGATGACCCTCGGTTTATCAGGTAAGCTGTAGTGCTAATAGCATCAGCCCAAAAAGTTTTTGGTAGTCCAGCATGCAACCTCATACTCCTAGCACGCTCATTGAGAGTTCTGTTCATGCACTCAGCCACACCATTCTGCTGTGGTGTCCTAGGAATGGTCTTCTCCATCCTAATTCCCTGTGCAGCACAATACTCACTGAACCCTCCATCTATGTACTCTCTTCCATTATCTGACCTCAAACATTTTATCTCAACTATGGCCTTTCACTTCTTAAAAGTTTCAAATACATCAGATTTTTTCTTCAAAAAATAAACTCATACCTTTCTGCTTAAGTCATCAATGAAAGTGATGTAATACCTTGAACCTCCAAGGGATGCAACCAGAGAAGGCCCCACAAATCAGTGTGCACTAACTCCAATTTTTTAGCCTTCGGTGTCCTGCCATTTTTCAGCCTTCGGTGTTCTGCCAGTTTTCAAGAAGCTCACATTTTTTTGCTTTCCTAAGATGCAGCTTTCACACATGTTAAAATCAATGGACTTCAATTCTGGTAGTTTTTCTTTTGACAGTAGCATCTTCATCCCTTTCTCACTCATGTGACCAAGTCTGCGGTGCCATAGGCTTGTATCAGTACTTGCATCAGCAATTGCAATTGTGTCTCTTAGACTTGAGGTCATATATAGAGTACCAGACTTCTTTCCACGAGCCAATACCCTAGCTCCCTTTGTAACCTTCAAAGTACCACCAACAAATAGTATTGCATGCCCTTCATCATCAAGTTGTCCAACAGAAATCAGATTTCTCCTCAGGTCAGGAATATGTCGAACATTCTCCAGTAACCAAACAGACTCATTGGGCAACAATATCTGGATGTCTCCCATATCCACAACATCCAAGGCTGAACCATCAGCCAAATACACCTTACCAAAATCACCTGCAGCATAATTCTGTATGATTTCTCGATGTGGAGTGGTATGAAACGAAGCTCCTGAGTCCAAAACCCAATCATCAAGTGGACTGTCTACTGCAAGAAGTAATGCATCATGTACCTCTTCTGTTACAGTATTAGCAGAATTATCTTCATTCTTCTTCTTAGGACTTTTGCATTGGTTCCTAAATTGACCTGTTTTCCCACAATTTCAACATTGTACTTGTTGGCCTGATCTAGATTTACTTCTATTCCGATTAAAATTTCTAAATTTTGATCTACCCCGATTTGAATTTCTGTTATTACCTTTGCCTTTTGTCTCAAGGTTTAGGGCAGAACCAGATCCTAAGGTTTCACCAGCATCTCTTCTACGAATCTCCTCAGCCAGAATTAAATTTCGTATATCATTGTACTTGAGCTTTTCTTTTCTTGTAGAATTGCTTACTACCATCCTCATTACCTCCCAACTGTTTGGCAAAGAAGCCAAGACGATCAGAGCACGAATCTCATCATCAAAATCAATTTCTACAGATGACAATTGATTTGTGATAGTGTTAAATTCGTTCAAATGTTGTGCTACTGATGCATTCTCTGCCATCTTCAAATTGAACAGTTTCTTCATCAGATGCATCTTGTTATTTGCTGACAGCTTTTCATACATACCAGACAAAGCCTTCATCAGATCTGTTGTGGTCTTCTCCTTTACAACATTGTGTGCAACAGACCTAGACAGAGTTAACCTGATAACTCCCAGTACCTGTCTGTCAAGAAGAGCCCATTCATCAGCCTTCATCGCCTCAGGTTTTGTCCCCAAAAGGGGCAGATGCAATTTCCTCCCATAGAGATAATCTTCAATTTGCATCCTCCAATACGCGAAGTCTATGCCATCAAACTTTTCAATTCCAGACGTCTTTCCTACTTCCTCTGCCATTGCTCCCACTCAAACCTAACCCTAGACTCTGATACCAATTGTTGGGGAGACTTGGGAAGCTTCCTTTAAGTAATTAATATAACATATAGAGACACATCTTAACCCAAAAGGCCTAAGCCCAATGAGTATGTGTTCAATTATGTTATATTAACCACTCATTCTTCTCATCTTTATTCAATGTGGGACTTCACTCACATGTGTAACCCAACAATCTTCCCCTCACGTGTGAGTCTCCGCCACTCTGTGGGCTTCAAGACTTCTCTGTGGGCCATGAATAAGTCCTACTCGCTCCCCCTTGCCTAATGGACTTTTCACTTCATCAACGCGTCATCTATGGGTCTCTCGTATGCCATCCATGTGAACCAAGTGTTAACCCTGCACGCACATCCATGGAAACCTCGAACGTTCATGTCCATGGGAACCTCGCACCTCATCATTATCTACCACCATTGGCAATAATACTCCTTTGTTGGGCCTTTTCCAAGATCGTTTGTGTGAGCTTTATGGGCTTGCTTGGTGTAATATACTATCTCCGCTTTAACTGCGAAAGGGATCTACCCTACTGCATTTGTGAAAGGGCTTCAAGTACACACACCCCGTTCCCGCTCCAACTGCGAAAGGAACCTCAATAGCCTTGCCACCTTTGCCCCACACCACTATGGGCTCTGATACCACTTGTTGGGGAGATAAACACCTTGGGGAGCTTCTTTGAGTAATTAATATAACATATAGAGACACACTTAAACCCAAAAGGCTTAAGCCCAATGTGTATGTGCTCAATTATGTTATATTAACCACTCATTCTTCTCATCTTTATTGGATGCTCAATCATTATTAGAAAACTGTCAGATGCTAATAGGCAAGGGCAACTTAGCTCAAATAATGGAATGTTGACCTTAATGCTTTATTTGAGCCCTACTTCCTACTAAAGTGCTAATGGTGTTGGTTGGAGAGCTGCTGATTTTCTCATGTGCATAGATCATATAATACAATCTTGATTCTTTTAAAAAAACTTTCTTAATACTTTTCATGTATAAAAGGATTTAAATATATGCTTAATATTATCAATCAATATTTTTTATATATTGTATTTAGATTTCAGTATCAAATATAGCATAGAAAATTATATTATTTGTCTAATGTAATGAATCTTACACGTGCCTTGCACGTGTGACCAAAACTAGTTTAATAAAATTGAGAAAATGATAGAGCGATTATTGGAGGGTGTGTTAGAAAAGTTGGTAGGTAAAAGTGTTAGAAAACTAGTTTTAATAAAATTGAGAAAATGATAGAGAGATTACACTGCCATTTCTTTTTGTTCCTTACTTTTACAAGAGGCAGCATAAGGAAAAAGTATTCTAATTGTTTATTGTAAATGTGCAAAGAAATTAGGGTACCGACTTGCTTGATTCACCAATTTTTTCTATAATAAATATATATATATATATATAGAGAGAGAGAGAGAGAGAGAGTGAGTGTGTATGGTCAAATGGTTGATGGTTTACTCTATTTATGCATTTGCTAAAGAAATTTATTAGAGTGGGACTTATTGATTTGTTTTCAAGCTGATACCTAAGGACCAATGATTTTGCTAGACTTGGTCCGGACTTAAGAGTGATTTGGAAATTTCTAATACAAAATAAAACTTTAGAACATTTGTGGGTTGGATTCATTTTGTACCTCCCAAGTAAATGTTTTACTAGGTTCCGACAGTAATGCCAAATTTAATATTTATATTTGCAAAATTACATCATGCAGGGTTATGTTACACTTAAATCTCTATTACCATAAAAATTTCATTATAGCTGAGGCTAAGGTTGACTCACTCTTGGTTAATTTGAAGTGCTTTCTATGACATCCTTAACTGAATGCCTTTATTGCTTTACAAATTGAGCTATCTGGGTTTTCATGTTTCTGAAATTGCAATTGACATGCAAGTTGGATTCTCAAAAGAAAAAAAAAAGAAAGAAATGCAAATTAAAAGATGAAGCTCTTTTCACGGTCACCTATTGCTAGTTAAGCAATTTCTGTTTTATAAGTATTACGAGTTAAGAGAAATTGCTTCTGTATATTATTACATTGTTTATGTCCTCTAAAATAAAATTTGATGTATTGAATAGAGTAGGCTGTAGCTGCAAATGCATAGTAGTAAATCAACTTGAATATAGTTTTTTTTTTTTTTTTTTTTTTTTTTTTTTTTTTTTTTTTTTTTTGAGATGACTTGATGATCTCTTGCTCAGTTTTATAGTTAAAACATACTGTCACTGGGCCTATTATAATGTTGCAATATCCAAAAATAATGGTGGTTTAAAAGTTCAACAAAGAAAATTAACGTTTCATGATGCAAGAGTGTTAAATTAGAAAGATTTTTGTGATTTGTCCTTCTAATGTTGTTAGAGATTGCTAGTTGGCCAGTAAGGTGACCTTATGCAGCAGTGGCAGTTTTCTGATGTCACATACTAATATAAGTTTTCATGAAAAACATGCACGCTTCTTAAGAGTCTTATTCTTCTCAGTTTTTAGTCATACCTTATTTTGTTTGCAAATCTACTTTAGGTTGATGAATTATTGTGTTTTTAAAACTCTATTTTGGGTTAATACATATTAATGTTGTATTTTTGAGTTCTTCATCACAAGTAGTCTCTCTCCCTCTTATAACTTTGGTTTGATTTTTGTTTTAGTTAATACTTAATTATTTTGGAAGTTATAGTTGAATTTGAATAAGAAATGTTAAACTTAAAACTTTAGTCGTAAAGAAGAGGAAAAAGAAAAAAAAAAAAAAAAAAAAGGAAACATATCAAATCAGTCCTGTTTGGTCCACTTTGGTTCATCCGGTCTACTTCGGTCCATTAGATCTACTTTTTTCAGTTCGGTCTATTTTGGTCCATTCTGGTCTAATTCAATTTACTTCGGTCTATTTGGTCCACATCTGTCCAATTCAGTATATTTGGTCATTTTGTCCACTTTGGTCCATTTGGTCTAATTTGGTCCAATTCGGTGTATTTACTTAAGAATGGAAAATGACAAGTTTTGGTTGAGAGTACTATCAATTATTTGAGTACTATCAATTGTAATTATAGGATAAGTTTTGGTTATCATAATAATCTCCTTAACTTTAATGCATAATAAAATGGTTAGAAGTATACTTTATAAGATGAGTTGAATAATAACTTTAAAACTTAAAAATTTTCGTTGTACCAAAAGAAATTAGGAAATAAAAAGCATAATAACAATAGTTAGAAGAATATGGACCATTTCAAAAAGGAATAATAATATCAATAAAAAAAACATAAAAATTAAAAGAATTATATATTTGTAAAAATTAGAGTGATGGAAATTACTTTTTGAAATTGATTAATTTTTAGGAAGATTAAATAATTGTGACTGAGGCAAAAGCTATGGCAATCATGGTTTTCAGACCCAGATTGGACCACTCGGTTCGATCGGGTTACTCGTGAACCACCAGTAAATTCAGTTTTGGAGATTGAGGCAAAAGTTATGGAGATCTTAACCATGAAGGAAAGGTTGCAACAACAGTGGTGATCAATGACCATGAAGGAAAGTAAATTTAGTTTTGGAGATTGAGACAAAAGCTATGGAGATCCTGATCATGATGGAAAGGTTGTAGTAACAGTGGTGATCCATGACTATGAAGGAAAGGTTGCCCTCCTCCAATCGACCTGTTCGACCAGGTTACTTGTGAACTACTTGTAAATTCGGTTTTGGAGATTGAGGCAAAAGCTATGGAGATCGTGACCATGAAGGAAGGGTTGTAGCAATAGTGGTGATCCATAATCAAGAAGGAAAGGAAATTTGGTTTTGGAGATTGAGGCAAAAGCTGTGGAGATCGTGATTCGTGACCATGAAGGAAATGTTAGGACCTAAATAATATTATCAACAATATTAGCAATAAAAAATAACAGTCACACACAAGAATACAAATATTTACGTAGAAAACTTTTTCTTTTTTAAGAGAAAAATCATGGGACAAACTCTAAATAATTTCACTATTATCAAATCAATTACAACAATTCTTATTTTTGTTTCATGGCTAAAGAAAAAATATCTCTTGTTTTCTTTGCTCTCACACACACTAATTATCTTTCTCAAAGGCAACAATACTTTGCTTTCTCCTTTTTATTTTCTTTTCCACGCACAGTTCTCTTTCTAAGTTGTCTTCTTTCTTGTTTTTGGCCTATCACATATTGTTGGGCTTCTTCTGTCATTGGGCCCTTTTGCCAAAATGGGTATTAACAACTAGAATTACTCATCTTCATTGTACCAAAGTCTCCTTCTTTGTACGTAGTAAACAACCCCATTGTAGGGATAATATGGTGGGGGGTTGCAGAATCAACAACTCACTCAACATCATTATTAGTAACATGCTCACACTTTTGCTCTTCAATAAAGAGCACTACAACATCCTCAACAATCACAGCAGCTGTAATATTTTCTTACTATCATTCTTTTCATATTTTCCTTTATTTTGTTCCTTATTCCAATGCCAACAATCTCTTCTTAATTGACCCTTTTTCCCACAATGGAAGCATTCTTTAGTTTCTTTGAACTAAGATCTATCTCTTGATTGTGACCTACCATTGAATTTTCAATCATTAGGTCCTCTGCTTCTACCTCTGTTCTTGTTCTTAATGACAAAAGCTTGATCTTGTGCATTGTCTATATTCATATCTCTCATGCAAACCTCTTCACTTAAAATCAAATCTCAAATATCATCATATTTGAGTTTGCTTTTCCTTGCAAAATTACTCACCGCCATTCTCATGACTTCCCAACTGTTTGGTAAAGAAGCCAAAAGAATCAATGCACGAACCTCATCATTAAATTCAATTTCCACTGTGGATAATTGATTTGTGATTGTATTGAACTCATTTAGATGCTGCACTATTGGAGTGCCTTCTACCTTCTTCAAATTAAATAACTTCTTCATCATATACACCTTGTTGTTAGCCAACGACTTTTTATACATGCTAGACAAAGCCTTCATCAAATTCACTGTGGTATTTTCTTTCATAACATTGTGTGCAACTGATCTTGACAGAGTTAATCAAATAATTCCCAATACCTGTCTATCAAAAAGGTTATAGTCTTCATCTTTCATAGTTTCAAGTTTCGTTCCCAAAAGAGCCAGATGCATTTCTTCCCATAGAGATTGTAGGGGGGAAAGGCCCAGGAGCCCATATCTACGTATATATTGGGCCAAAGGCCCAACTTGAGGATGCCAAACAATCTGAGGACGAGTAAAACACTTTCATAAGGATCTGCATTAGTAAGTGAAGAGAAAAATCCTATTCAAGCCACTAGGGCTATCCACGGGTCAGGCCGGGTCAGGTTTGTGCCCAACCCGGACTCGACCCGACTAATTCGGGTGGTTGAAAATTTGACCCGAAACCGACCCGCCTGATCTGGTCGGATTTTCAGTTTGGGTCTCGTCGATTTCGGGTGGTTTCGGTTCGGGTCTCGGGTTTTATCGCCGAGGATGAAATCTGACTAGATCCAACGAGATCTAGCCGAAATCTGGCCAGATCCGTCGAGATATGGCATAAATCTGGCCGGATCTGTCGAGATCTGGCCTAGATTTCGTCGGATAACGGCGAGATCTCACCGCATCTCGAAGGATCTTGCCGGATTGGTCCAAGATTCCTAATATTTCGCCAGAGAAGATGATTGTTTCGGTTCAGGTCGAGTGTCATGGGTTTTGAAATGTAAAACCGGCAATCAACCCGTGTAGGTGTCGGGTTAGAGAGTTCGGACCCGCGTCCGACAGCCGGAGACATCGGATCGGGTGGCGGGGGGTTCGGACTCGGTCAAGTTGGGCGGTTTGGGAGGGTGACCGGGTAGGTTGGACTGCCCTAAAAGCCACCTAGAGGCATGCCCCGAGGAAGAATCCCTCCTCGGCTAGGTGAGGCCGAGGTCAGAAGATATGGTCTGCCATCAAGAGCAATGCTCCGAACCATTCTACCATAGAGGATAGGTATCAAGAAGGAAAAGGACAAAGGAGAGCTATGAAATATCTAAAAAAATCTGCTAACATAGCATTGAATGCTTTGCAGCTGACTGAGCAATGCTTTATAGCCTTACAACTACTTCCAAAGACTTTAGGGAGGGGCTGATGGGACAGGTATCAATACTATGAATCCAAATCTACAAGTGGAAGGATGAAAGAAGGGGGATAGGAGTATAAAACTTGAGGGTAACAATGAAAGAGGGGGGGGGGGGACTTTGTTGAATGGATTTACAAGAACACTTGCCTCCTCAGACAAGAAGTTCGTTCATGTCAGTATTCCTTATTTGTGCATGATTGCCATCCAATTCCATATTAGCCATAGTCCAATTCACTGAGGTCTAGTTCTTTGACCAACTCTTTACAAATTCATTATTTTGGTCCTTTTGAGCCTAAGTCCATTCATCCTGGACTGAGCCACAAATCTGGTCCTTACAATTGGCGCCATCTGTGGGAAGAACTTGTGTGATAGTGAGTGCAACATTTAACTATGATAGGATTAGGTCCACACCAGGCAGAGTCTTCGGGATCCCAGCATGGCAATCCTTTTGTCAACCTTGAGCAAAGAGGTGACCGTGAGGGAAGCACGCATACCGCTCATACTAATAGGAGTCAACTTCGATGAACGCAGGGAGGATTGCTTGATGGGGAACAGTTCTAGGGGCTTTTGACGTCAAGTACACGTCTTGTACCTCTGTCAAGGGCCAGGTCCTCGCAAACCTGGTGGCTAAGTTCGCTAAACCTTCGTCAGAGGAAGTGGCAGCGACACAAAGCATGGACGGAAAATCGAAAATCAAAGGGGCTCCGGAGTGGGGCTAGTGTTGGTTTCTCCTGATCTTTACAAGTGTTCAAACAGAACTCAAGTCATGCCTGAAGTCCTCGGACCAAATGTTTGGGGGTAATTAACACTATGACGTCTTTATAAGTGTTCAAACAGAACCGAAGTCATGCTTGAAGTCCTCGGACCAGATGCTTGGGGGAAATTAACACAAATTAACATCATCACAAGTGTTCAAACAGAACCCAAGTCATGCCCGAAATCCTCGGACCAGATGCTTGGGAAAAATTAACACTATGATGTCTTCATAAGTGTTCAAACAGAACCCAAGTCATGCATGAAGTCCTCAGACTAGATGCTTAGGGGAAATTAACACAAATTAACGTCATCACAAGTGTTCAAACAGAACCCAAGTCATGCTTGAAGTCCTCAGACCAGATGCTTGGGGGAAATTAACACTATGACATCTTTTTAAGTGTTTAAACAGAACCCAAGTCGTGCTTGAAGTCCTCAGACCAGATGCTTAGGAGAAATTAACACTATGACGTCTTTATAAGTGTTCAAACAGAACCCAAGTCATGCTTGAAGTCCTCAGACCAGATGCTTGGGGGAAATTAACACAAATTAACGTCATCACAAGTGTTCAAACAGAACCCAAGTTATGCCTGAAGTCCTCGGACCAGATGCTTGGGGGAAATTAACACAAATTAACGTCATCACAAGTGTTCAAACAGAACCCAAGTTATGCCTGAAGTCCTAGGACCAGATGCTTGGGAGAAATTAACACTTTGACATCTTTATAAGTATTCAAACAAAACCCAAGCCATGCCTAAAGTCCTCGGACCAGATGCTTGGGGGAAATTAACACTATGACCTCTTTATAAGTGTTCAAACAGAACCCAAGTCATGCCTGAAGTCCTCAGACCAGATGCTTGGGGGAAATTAACACAAATTAACGTCATCACAAGTGTTCAAACAAAACCCAGGTCATGCTTGAAGTCCTCGGACCAGATGCTTAGGGGAAATTAACACTATGACGTCTTTATAAGTGTTCAAACAAAACCTAAGTCATGCTGAAGTCCTCGGACCAAATACTTGGGGGAAATTTACACTATGACATCTTTATAAGTGTTCAAACAGAACCCAAGTCATGCCTGAAGTCCTCGGATCAAATGCTTGGGGGAAATTAACACAAATTAACGTCATTACAAGTGTTCAAACAGAACCATAGTCATGCCTGGAGTCCTCGAATCAGATTCTATGAGGAAATTAACACAAACTAATATTTTTTTTAAAAAAAAGTGTTAAAACATAACCTTAGTCAGGCCTGAAGTCCTTGGACCAAATGCTAAGGGGAAGTTAAAACACTGTGACATCTTTTATGACTGCTTAAACTGAACCTAAGCTATGTACAGCTCCTCGGACCACGTGACTTGGATGATTTGACATTTTCTATTTATTTTTGCTAGGTATTAAAATAGGTCCCATATTATATCCATCTTCTTGGATCACTTGCTTTGGGTTCATTATTCTCCATTGGTTTCATAGTTTGAAGTATAAGCACATGGTCATTTTCCTTATTATTTTTGCACAGTTAATTTATCTAAGCTAGCAGCAATGCATCACTGTTGGCGTTGATAGAGTTAGGGTAACAATGTTTCGTTACTATCAACAACATCAGTTTAAAGTCCCATTGGAGGGAAAAGTAACAACACCAACATCCATGAAATAGTTATTGCAGAGGAAGGAAAGATTCATAAAGTTAAAAAAAAAAAAAATGCAGCCCTTTTTATTAAATAAAGAAAATGTACATTATACATAGTAGCAAACTTCGACCACAGAAGGGGAAGGCCAGGGTGATGAAGAAAAAGAGAAAATCACTCGTTGAGATCCTTTTTCTCCTAGCTGCAAGATATTCTGCTATCGAGGCTAAAAAATGGGAAACCTATCTATCCTTTTTCTCCTAGTTGCAAGATGTTATGCTGTCAAGGTGAAACCTAAACTTTGTCACACCAAAACTCTGATGCGATTTGCACTTGCCTTGGGCCTTGGCTGGAGAAGGAGAGTCTTCTTTCTTGCTCGATTGAAAAACAAGAACATCTTTGGCCTCTGCTTCTTTCGCCTTGACTGCATCCTCCTGAGCCTTGGCGGCATCCTTGGTTTCCTTTCCCTTGCCTTTATCCTTGGCCACCTCATCCCTTAGATCTTGATCACCATCTTGGCTAGATCCTTTTAGAAGCCCTGAAGGTTTGAGAATTTGAAGTTTCCGGAGAACAAGAAAATTTGCAAAGTGAAGAAGAACAATTCCCCAAGGGTGCCTTATATATAAAGCAAAGTTCATTGGGAGTTATCTCACTTGAAATCCAAAGAGAAAGTTACGAGTGGAAAAAATTCTACTCAATTCCCAACAAAATCTTCAGCCGTTGGATCCGCATCACGTCGTAGAATATAAGGAACATGGAGCCGCAAGAATTTATGAAGGCACGCCTCATGTACCGAAGCGTCAGAAGCGTGTTTTGGGCAGTCAAAAAGATGCCTATACAGTCAAAGGTGATGAAAAATGGGCGCAAAGGAACTATCATCATATCGAAATCATCCTTCTTCCCGAGGAGTCAAAAAAGAAGAATCTCAAGGGGTTATTGTAGGGGAGAAAGGCCTAGGAGCCCATATCTACGTATATATTAGGCCAAGGGCCCAACTTGAGGATGCCAAACAATTTGAGAATGAGTAAAACACTTTCATAAAGATCTGCGTTAGTAAGTGAAGAGAAAAATCCTATTAAAGCCACCCAGAGGGGTGCCCCGAGGAAGAATCCCTCCTTGGCTGGGCGAGGCTGATGTCAGAAGATATGGTCTGCCATCAAGAGCAATGCTTCGAACCATTCTACCATAGAGGATAGGTATCAAGAAGGAAAAGGACAAAGGAGAGCTATGAAATATCTAAGAAAAAGTTGCTAACATAGCATTGAATTCTCTACAGCTAACTAAGCAATGCTTTATAGCCTTACAGCTACTCCCAAAAACTTTAGAGAGGGGCTGATGGGACAGGTATCAATACTATTAATCTAAATCTACACGTGGAAGGATGAAAGAAGGGGGATAGGAGT